>NC_045548.1:27243700-27543700 GCF_009769535.1 Thamnophis elegans | reverse complement strand
TGAGATAAATCCTTGTGGCAAACATCTAAGGAAGTATCCTTAATCTATTTGTTAAGTACAGACTAATAACATTAGTCTTCTATTATTATTAATAATAATACTATTATTATTGGTATTCTAAGCTAAGACTGCTATCAATAACTATGTTCTAGTTATGTTAAATAGGGTGAATCTAAAACAGTAAATTTGTACATATTTTAATCAGTTGTTTTAATATGTTTGCATACTGATGTTTAACAAACATAACATTAAAAACAGTAAACTAAGGCATCAAGTTTAAATGTAAGACACAAACTGCCAACCACAAACTCAGCAGTTCTTCATAAACCTCACCTGAGGAGCAACAGTTACTGAGGTCATCTTACAGTTCAAAATTTAAATTATAACAACCCTGGCCAGCCTCTCAGAGCTTTCTAAGTAGCTGAAAGTTATTGTAAAATCATAAAACTAGAAGAGCAAGAGATGCTATCACTTATAGTTTTCTATTAACATTCTGGTGATTTTTCCCCCCTGAATTATGTTGATGTAGTAGTAAAAGCCTCTGAGAGGGAATCTCCTGCAGTAGGGAACACATTTTGGTGTTTTGAACATAATATACATCTAGAATACCAGAATAATTTCCTGTTGCATGTGATTTTGTCCAGAATGTTTTCAGACCATTCCCACAAAGACCCAGAACACTGTGGTTTGAAATAAAAAGGAAGAAGCTGGAGTCTTATTGAACACTGTATTCCTGGAACTCTATACACTGTATATCCCAAATTAAAACTTAGTTATTTCATATCACTAATTAAAATTTAATTATTTACCTTGTCCAGAAAGATCCACCATTTTTGTATGTGTAGTTTTACCATCAAACAGCTCCAATATATATTTGCCCTTATCATTTGTTGTTGGTTCATTAATTTGCAACCAGATTTGGTTTCCTGTAACACCAGTCTTAACTCTTTCTGTGTACTTAATTTTGACTTCACTAAAAATAAAAATGCAATATAGACTTTATATATAAATAACACAAATAATAACTCATATGCATTTATATAATTGAAACAAATGTATGAATAAAGAATAAAATTTGTAGCTCAGGGTCAAAATGAGGAGTCTGCATGAAAACAACCAAGCTCAGAGAACATCAAAGACCGCTAAAATGAATGTATATAATTATTACAAGTTTTATTACAGAGATAATATAAATAATAATTTTGTATGCGTTGGGATCCGAATAGATGTTTTATAATTATGTGAGAATTGGAGATTTCTATTCTACATATATTTTCTTTCACTTAATTATGTTCCAGAAGAGTTTTTCCAAGTGTACTTGAACTTCAGCTTCTACTATACTGCACATGAACATTAAAATAAAAATGATTATGGAAAGTGTCTTTTTAGATCATTGTAGTGCTATTGTTAGGGTTTCCATGAAAGTTTCTCTTAAACCTTCTCTCATTGATATCACACAGAGAATTTGCAACTCTATTTCCAGAACAGTTATTGTGTAGGCAAAATAGTCATTAGAACTGCAATGCATAGAATAAGAGTTAGTCCTCCATGGTTCCAGTTCCAAATTTGAAGAATGAAGGATATTGTTAAAGCTTAAAAATATGTTAAGTGCATGTGCATATATGAAATAAGTTTGCTCAACTTCCCCAAGAACTGGGGTATTTTAAGAGTGTAGCCCTTATCAACAATTGGTTGTCTTTGGGAGAAGAAGGTCCACACCATTTTTATACCTTTCCCAAACTTTAAGGGAAGTTTTCTGTCCCTCATTTTTTGAACCTGAAAATGAATCAGTATAAACATGCCCTACATTTCAACATGTATAGAATTATTCCTGTTGAATGAGGTAAGCAACACTGGCAAGGTTTCTTCACTTACTTGTGTGACCAACCCACTCTCAGATCTTCCAAGTAGTAGTTAACAAAGGAGTATAGTCTGATGCCCTCTGCTGTGCTTTGAATTTTCAGATCAGTTGCAGATAAAGCTGAAAAACAACATAAGTTTTTAAAGACTTACAGTCATTCATATAGTATACAAATGAATCATTCATTAGGAGGAATTAATACTCACCAATCTTTCTGCAAACTTCTGTCATCAAATCTGTAAAAGCTGTGGAAACAAATCCAGAGAAATACTCAGTGCTCTGAGAACATATATTCCTGGTTACCATTGAATATTGCCCTGAGGTCCATTGATTGAGGTAGGAAATTTAAATTTGTTTTTGAAATATGTTAGCATGTGTTTGATTGACTACAGGCTTGCTTTAATGGCATTTAAATCCCTCTATTTTTTATTTGACCTCAAATCTTTTAAAAACATTTTATTTTTTTCTCTCTCTTCCCCTTTCTGTTTCTTCAATAATCAAGGATGACTTTGAAAGCAGGATATAAAATAAATCAATATCAGAGTTAAAATTGTTGTTGCTGCTACTATAAATAGCTGGATGGATTTATACTGAGAAAGGCCATGATGTACATATAGGGATCAAGGCCTCTGTCTGCTAATGGTTTTAAAGGTCAAGGTGAACACTTTGAATTGTGCCCAGAAGATTGGTAGCCAATACAGAATATGCAGTTTAGGCATTACATAATCTTTATATCTTGAAGCTTCCAGCAGTTTAGCTATTTCATTTTACACCCAATTGGAATTTCAGGACACTTTTCAAATAAAGCCCATATCCCAGAAATCTGGGAGTTGAAGTCCACATATCTTAAAGTTGCCAAGCTTGAAAAACACTATTCTATACTAAGTGAACTAATACTGAATGTTAAGTTAACTTGAAATATCATTCAATTTTGCAAATAGCTGCTTGGGAGAATAGCACTGTGACATGATTATGAAGTTTTAGGACTGAAGATCTTCTGTACTGTTGTAAACTGGATTAATAGTGCTAGCAGTATCCAGTGCAATAATAGATTTAAATCTGAATATCCTCATCAAAACACAGGTTATCTAGACTGTTTCTTGAAGCCACTGGTGGCATCAGCATTATTTTCCTACTATTGTAACAGAATTCAAAACAAAAAATATTTTGCTTAGACATTAACAGTTTTATAGTAAGTGATCATTAATCCATACACAAAGCAATTTTAGTGTTCGCAGTCTATTCAGTGACTTTAGATAAGAAAAACAAACTCTCTTTTAATAGGTACATCTACGCTAATCTCAGTCTTAATTATAGCTATCATGAGGCACCAGGTCTTTGGAACAGAGATAATCTATCTTTCTTATTCTATCACTCAGAAGTGCTGATCTAGATTGAACTAGAATACAGTAGTGATGTCTATTCAGAAAATTTCCCACTAAGCAAGGAATAAGTCATTGAGGATTATATTCATATGTGCATTTGCAGGATTAGCCTACATATTATTTTTCAGAGCACTCTTACCTCCTTCCACAAGCTTCAATATACTTTTGTCCTTTCCTCTTTCATCTTTCAGTATCACTTCATATATACCAGCATCCTTCTTAGAAAACTGAACAAAATAAAATTCATCAAAATATTTGAAACATTTTGTATTTCCTACAAGTAATTTCTATAGCATGAAGGTGTGGAATCTTGAGACTGAGAGGTAAGGGCAAAAGGGGAAAAGCTGCAAATTTTAAAAGGAACACCGAAGCTTAAATTTAAAAAAAGTTATGTTCTCTGTAGAAGAGACATTATGTATAAGGGCCTGAACATAGAAAATAGAAATTAATCTTCTAGCTTTTATCTGTATTATATTTTATTGTAGCTACAGGAGTTAATGCAGGGGTGAAGTCTGTTACTGATTTGTTTCACGTGTGCATGTGCACAGTTGATTGTCAGAACGTAAAAAAATGCTACCAGTTCTGTTAGGTTGGGTAACGGATAGGCACACACAGGCTAACAGTAACAACAGCTCTTTATTGCATACAACAAGTGAGAACAATCCAGCTAAGGTTGAGTCTGACAGCAATCCTTTTAAACCTCTGTTCCCGTTGGACCGGTGCCAAAGATGTCCTTAAAGATGGCCTCAGCGCCGTCGCCCTTCAAGGAGTTGATCCCAGTCACTTCTAGGCCCAGGGCTTGGAACCAATCAAGCCCTAGCAGGCTTGCAGGTTGCCGCTGAGCACTGTCACGGGGAGTTTTCTGCTGAATTGCTTGAAGTTCACCTGGAAGGTGCCTTGGCCCATGATGGGGACCCGGTTCCCCTGGTAATCACGCAGGCAGATGTCGGGGGTGCGTAAGTGCTGCTTCTATAGGCTCGGGATACCCTGCTTAAGGGCCCACTATGGTATGATAGTTAATGACCCAGTGTTGATCTCCATCTCACATGTCCTTGATGAGGACAGTGATCTTCAGCTTTTTTGGCCGCCTAGAGCAGACTTGTCCTATTGACGTATGGTAGGTGACTCTATTGTCCCCCTCTGAGCGCTGTGATGGCTTCTGCCAGGCCCCTGTTGGCGGCTAGGTTGGGCCTCTGTTGGCGGCTAGGTGTATTTTTAGGCTGCCAGGTGGTGGCAGGGAATTTGCTCCAGCACACCTTGGCGCTGTGCCCCATTCACCTGCAACGCTGGCAGGTTGCGTCGTGGAAACAGCAAGCCAATCTTGCATGGTCTCCTCCATAGCTAGCACAGAGCGGGAGACATGGTTTGAATCTGTGCACCAGCTGGGCGCAGCTACTGTGCATGTGGCAGCTGTCATCTTCCTCACCTTCTGAGCTCTTGGGTTCTGCCGCCTCGTGATGTACGTGTGTATTTTTCCGTGGTGTGCTTTGGCGCTGCAGTGCCTCAGTCAATTTGGCGGCTGATTCAGACGCCCTGGCTCATCTAATGCGATCTGCAGAGTGAGGTTAGATTTAGCGAGTAACCTTCTCTGCAGGGTAATGTCCCGTACGCCGCAAATTATGCGGTCCAGAATCAGCTTGTCCATGTCTCGGAGTTCACAGTACACGACTGCCTTGCGAAGTGCCACCACGTATTCGTTAATTGACTCGCCCTCCTTCTGGTTCCATATGTTGAACTCATGCCAGCGAACGTGCTTGGATGATTTGGGCGCATAGTGGGTCTTAAGTGTTTGCTGTAGCGTGGACCAGGGAACTGCTTGAAGCGGTGTTGGCTCAGAAAGGTTTTTCGTTGTCTCGAACACTTCCCGGCCACAATATCTGAGGAACATGTTTTTCTTACAGCCTTCAGGAACGCCCATGAGGTCATTTGCCTCGAGGAAGCAGTGAAATCGTAGCATGTACAATTCCCAGTGCTCGGTGACTGGATCATACGGAGCTGGTGGGGCGTGCATAGCCATTTTGCGTACAGAGGGTGATGCAAGTTTGCCATTCAAAAATGGCTGCTTGATGCCGCGCCGAGGCTCCAGGCTGAATGTACTTGCTGGAGTTCTACACTCTTTTTGGTTTGCCTAGCTGCCTTCCAATCCCACCTTCGTCGCCAGTGTTAGGTTGGGTAATGGATAGGCACACACAGGCTAACAGTAACAACAGCTCTTTATTGCATACAACAAGTGAGAACAATACAGCGAAGGTTGAGTCTGACAGCAGCCCTTTTATAGGGACCTGTCAGCCCCTTCGACCAATAGGATTAAACCTATGTTCCCACCGGAACAGAGGACCCTGGTGGAAACCACTGTAGATAGGGTGAATATCTAACAAGTTCGGATGAATTGGTAGCATTTTTTTTACTATCAGTTTGGGCAAACTGGTAGCATTTTTTACTACTGGTTCGGGCGAACCAGATGAACCAGTAATATTTCTCCCCTGAGTAAATGACATATCAATCTGTTAAGAAAACAGATAAATCACTTTCTCAAAAGAGCTTTCCATATTTTTCTAGAGGAAAATGAGAGTGTGTTAAAACACACAACTATTCATATGGTCGTAACAAACACATTTTGTTATACTTTCTTTCTACCATCTTATTTGTTCTATGTTTCAGACATGGAATTGTCTTTTGTAACTAAGCTTGTATTAGCCGCAGCATCTGAAAAACAAGGCCTTTATGCAAAAAGGAGACGGCTAAAGTAAAGAAAGAACTAGAGATCATCGGTTATCTAAAATGTCTGCAAGTTTAGAAATGTTGTCACCTGTAAAGCAGCTCTCAAGGGAGCTCACTCACCTCTGTTATCAGCAGAGTACATACACCATCCTGAAAATCATGCTTTTCATCAACCATTATCTCTCTGTCATCTTTGTACCAAATAACATGTGTTTCTTTTTTAATGTTAGCAACCTAGAAAGAAAGTATTATTTGTATTAATAACGAACTCCAATAATCTGGGTAGGAAAGAATCATCTTAGTAAACTATGCGTTGGGTAAAGAAGAAACATTCAAGTTTGCTTAATCAGTTTTTTGCATTTTTCCCCTCAAGGAAGCATCTTCTATTCTTTTTGTAAAAGGAAAGATCACGGCTCAAATAGTAACTTTTTTATAATGAAGTAAAGAGCTACAGTACTCAAACTTTGAGGCCATTTCAGGTCTGGAACAACACAATGTATAAATAATGTTTGTGAAGATTGATTCTGTGGTTATTATTTACCATTAGATCTCAAAATAAGCAATTCAAGACAGTAGAATACTTGAAATGTATTTTATCATTAAGAAGGCTTTCCCCTCACAACACTAACAAAGCCAAAATCTTTGCTGTTCTTTACCTTGCATTTCAATAATACATTACATTCAGGGGTAACTTCCCATCCAAGATATTCAACAAAATGTGGACCTGTTTGAAATAATATGCAAAATAAATACCTTCAAAAATAAAAATTCAGTCAACTGAATTAAGTTTAAAATATTTTTCTCCATTTTGTATTATGTAATATGTTACCTTGCTTCCTGAACCATTCTTGCCTTTGAAAATCTGCTTCTTTCTGTAATTTCTGGAACACTAGCAATTAAAAAGAATAAATACACCCAAATCAAAACAATTGAACGATTTAATCATATAAAGTCAAAACAAATACTTTCACAAATGTATAGATAAGTACAGAGAACAATATAGCTTATGAAAGACTACTGCATATATATGAAATGAAAAGATAATGTTCCATTAAGTTACACTGTATAGCTAACCAGACTTCTTCATATTCATCAGAAGAAATTAAAATAGAGGTAGCCATCTTTTAGCAAGTCCCTCATTTAATAAGAGGGATAAAAAAGTAATTTTAAGGTCAATTCTGACATTTATTACTTCAAAGGCGTGTAAAGCAAAGGAAAATTGAAGTATCATAAGCACAATTGCAGTTTCATTTAGTGACTTAATAACTGAGTTGCTGGCCCAGAATTGTGATTGCTAAATGAAGAGTATCTGTACACCTTGAATCTTTCTTTTTTAAAGCTTATCATCAAAATATTGTTTTTAACACAGCACCTAATCCAGATTCTGATGGAAATGATTTTAAAACTTTTAATGTACAACTGAAATGCTTCCTCCTCCTGCAAACACTAGACAGTTATGTTTTGTCTCTTAAATTTCCTGTTCATAACTTGTTTTGTAATATAGGAAGCTACTGTTTGAACAGATCCAACTGAAAATGAGGAACTAGATGTAAATATCTTTTGATCCTAACCTATAAATACATTTTCAGCATTTATGGATTACTTTCTATAAGTACTTATTAGTAAATGATCATCATTATATAGATTAGAATCATTATTAACATATATGTGTTTGTTTTTTGAATTCAGCTAAAGTCAATCTAATTTGGATGGATTTCATAGATTTATGAAAAGAAATTTAACTCTTCTAAAATAGACTGAATCCAGATATATAATCCTTATAAAACTTTACTACTATTGACACATTTGATGGGACATTGAAATGATGAGAGCAGAAATTTGTGATAACTATTACAATGAATGAATTTTAGCAGGCCTATCAAACACAGTTCTTTTTAGGAAGAATATTAAATAATATCAAATGAGTGTGTTCTAACATTTAAAGTTCCCATAATTTTTTTAATTTTCAGGAACAAAAGAAGAAAAAGATTTCTGAGATTTGAGAAGTTATACGATTGGTTGAGAAATATTTGCTGGTGGATTCTTTCCACTTTTGCAATACATCAATTGCTTTCTGCTCATTTAGAAATAGCACATTTATGCAATAGCACAATTGCATACATGTGTTATTTCTAAATGAGCAGAAAACAAAAGAAACAAGTTGTTTTTATTGATCAATTTCTGGAAGTTGAATTGGCTAAAAAGGAGTTCATATTCCTGTAAATTGAATGTAATTATATATATAAAAAAACAAATATAAAGATGTTGCTGCTTCTTGATCTTAAATGCTATTTAGTGGGAGAGTTATATTTTTGAACCAAGATTCAGATCTTGAATAAAATAAAGAATAAAAAAGGTTGGATGAAAGTGGCTCTAAATCTCTTTGAGTTAAAGCAGACTGTTTTCTGAATCACTCTGAATACAAACTAAATCTTGTAGACTGCATACATTCCTTCAATAATAATTATTTTTTATGGAGCGTCTCAGTGATCCGGGTCATGGTTGTCCCAAAGGTGCTTTTTAAAGAGGCAACTGGACTTTCTGGTTTTTCTTTGAAGACGTTTCGCTTCTCATCCAAGAAACTTCTCAGCTGAGGATGAGAAACGAAATGTTTTCAAAGAAAAGCGAAATGTTTTCAAAGAAAAATCAGAAAGTCCAGTCGCCTCTTAAAAAAATACTTTTGAGACAATTATTTTTCTTATTTATTCCTCTAATTAAACACAGAATGAATTAACTAAATAAGGATCCGAAAAGATAGGACATCAACATTATTCCAAGTTTATCAAGTATTTCAGTGTTTTCAACTAATAAACTTTAGACTATAGTCTTTTTAAAAAGAAAAATAAATTAGAGGGTCTTACCATCACCAATTAGCACCAAACTGGATTGATTGGTTGCTTTTCCATCTTGAAGTTGAAAGGTATACGTACCTTCATCCGCATCATCAAGTTTATCCATAAACATTTCAATCATACCAGAATTATGATCAATCTTCATCTTGTATTTCTTTAATAACAAAGTTTAAAAGAGAAATTTCATTTTCCAATCTGGAAATATATTTTTTTCTGAGCCTTCAAACAGTTTGATAGCAATTTCCAAAGATGTTAAAACGTAATGTAATTGCTCCATTTCATAACCACATTGACTTGGCTTTGGGCACATGTGCACATTTCTCCTGAATGAAACTCAGGAAAAACAAATTGGTAAATAAACACAAGTATGCATAGCACTAAGTGACCAGCTATCATGCCAACCTGAAAGTAACTCTCCTTATAAAACTTAAAATAAAAGGTTGAGTAAATAAACATAAAGGACATTGAAACAGAGGAAAACAATCTATCTAAAATGCAGAAGGAGGAGCAGGAAGAGATTCTGAATTTGATCCAGTGGCAAGGCAGCATTTGTGTTACTCCTTCAGATATTCTTGGGTATATGAACCACAGTGATGATCCTGGTTACCCTCAATTTCAAAGTCCCTCTCTCCTAACCATTTCTCTTAACTACTCTTGCAGTGCTATCCATCACCACAAAAATTAAAAAAAAACCAGTTTAACAATAAAAAACAATAATATAAAAAGCTTTTCTGACTAGAAAAGCAATTTACTGTCAAACAATGGGATATAAATTTAGAAATAAAAAGTTTAGTGGTGTATGAAGAATAAGTAATAACTGTTTGCCAGTAATATCTGATAGAAGAGATAGGAAATGGTTATAGTAAAGAACTGTGGAAAGAAAGAAAAGAAAAAAATGCATCTTGAGCCTGTGTCAAACACCCACCAGGGCCACACCCACCCCGGGCCTCCAAGGTCAAACACAACCCTGATGTGGCCCTCAGTGAAATCGAATTTGACAGCCCTAAGGCTGTCTTCCCCTAAACCTACCCCATGACCTTTGTCCTCTGTGATTGCAGGGGATGAAAAAGAAATGAGCATAGCAGTTTCCAGTTGTTTTGGGAACAATTCCACTTTGTACTTGGCTCTGGATATGGAGGACAGAATAGGAAATCAGGTGTCTCTAGTTCAAACACAGTATCAGACTAAATGGTATCACCCAAATTAGATTTATAGATGTATCAACAGCGGGTCCAATGCTGATATTGTGTGTGGTGGAAAAAGTATGAAAGACAAACCTCACAATGTCACAGTAAAATCCAAATTGATATATTTTCATATATTTGTGTTTTTGATTTTATTTATGATAATAGCTGATAACCAGGAGTTGCCCGGGTATTTATTTATAGGAGGGAAATGTCCAGATCAAACGTAATTCCTAATGTTGGATTATCCTCCTTACCGGAGGGAGCCCCCTTGTAGAGTAATGTAAAGCCATTACCATGGCAACTCCACTGCACTGTACAATAGAAGCCATTTTATGGCAGTACGGTAGAAGCCATTTTAAGGCACAACAGACTGTATCTTAACAGAACACTTACTCTGAGGGGTGTTAAGGGTGTCTTACCCCCACAGTTTTTTTCCCAGAGAGTAAGTCATCTGTGTACCAAGTTTGCTTGAAATTGCTTGAGGCATTCCAGAGTTATGCTGGAACATACACACACACATACGAACAGCCATATATATATATATATATATATATATATATATATATATATATATATATATATATATGATTAAAGGCCATAATAGTTTAATTATAGCCTATTCTTCTAATATTGTACCTAGCCTATCATGAATCACAAGTATAAAAATATAGGGTAAAATAAAATATACACTACAATAAAATATACAATATTCAACAATATAGGTAGTCCTGAACATATGACCGCAATTAAGTCCAAAATTTCTGTTGTTAAGTTAAACATTTGTAAAGTGAGTTTTGTCACGTTTTACAGCCTTTTTTTGCCACAGATAACTTAGTAACCCGGTTGTTAAGTGAATCTGACTTTCACATTAACTTTGCTTGTGAGAAGGTTGCAAAAAGGGATCATATGACCTTGGGACACAGCAATGGTCAAAATATGAAACAGTTTCCAAGGGTCTGGATTTTGATCACATGATCATGGGAATGTTGCAAAAGTGGTAACTGTGAAAAATGGTCATAAGTTACATTTTTCAGTACCGCTGTAATTTTGAAAGGTCACTAAATGAAGTGTTGTAAGTTAAGGACTACCTGTATGTTTGAATTTTTAATTTTAATATTCAGTAATAGCAAGCAATCATTTTCTGATAGGAGCAATCATTAGCTTACCTCTCCATTGAAAATTTCTTTATCATTAAATACAAAGTTGACTTTGGCATTATTAGACAATTTCTCAGCTTGCAGCCAGAATCGCACCTGACCCTTCTCCAAAATTTCAACTGCCAATTCAGACTTAAGAGGAACAACTGCAATAAAGAAAAATAATGTCAAAAAGAATTTTCATTTTGTTTATAAACATGCTGTTTATACAACATGCTTGGACAATTTCCTATTGAATGGCTATCTGAAAATGTATGCTTTTTTCCTGTATATCTTCTTTGATGCAATGATTTAATTGCACTAAATAGTTCTGTTTGAGAGATAGAATTTTTTCATCTGCTATGATTTATCTGCAGATAATTCTTGAAATAGATGATGCTTGATTCTAACATACAATATAACGTAATTCAAATAAGTGGGTAAACAAGTATATATACTATTTGGAATCCATATACTTGTTTTATAAGTAAAAGATGGCAATTACATATCTTGCAGAACTAACAGATGTTTCTTTCCTGAATTTTGTATACTCTAATTTTATTAGATATGTGAGATTTGCTTTTGCTATTAGTGTCAGAATTATTTTTGCAATCCTGTAAAAATTATAGGTTTAGTAAATTAACAAGATTGTATGGTAATAAGTCTCTAATAAATATGTGTATGCCTTTGCATGTTTCCCCTATACCTAGATACATCATGCAAACAGTATACTGTATATTTCACAAATATGAGATATATGTGAAGTTATTGTTTGTAAGATTCCCAGTTAGACCGGCAAACCCACAGTTTATACATAGAAGGATGTGACACTGCCCTTCAATCATGATTTTGTTGCTTCTACTCTTATTTGTTGCAAGCAGAGCCAAATCAAACAGCTCTTTCAGACACATTTCCCCTTTTTCTATTCACAATGATAGTAATGTTGCTGAATTTGCTATTGCAGAACTTTCCTGTGCAAATTATCTCCCTGGTAAAATATGCAGAGGCTAACAGAGATGATGAAACATGCATGGGAATGTCACAACAAAAGTTCTGCTTAAATCACAACAGGATTGGGCACATTTTACCAATTCTCTCCTGTTGTTCACCTCTCTCTGGAATCCCATGCTATAGATGTCAATATCAGTAACTATTATTGATCTATACCAGTGATAATGTCTTCAGGATTACATACTGCACTTTCTGAATTCACAGCTGCTGCTACTTCCTTCTCTTACACTCTACTGACCATTATTCCTCTGTAGCTCCTCCTTTTAAGCAGGTTTAAAAATGACATCTGCCATGTTCTTCATAAACTAGGAGTAATGCAGGTACTAAAGGACTATGACACTTGTAATGTGTTATTTTGAGGAGGGACCTTTTTTCTAAAGCAACACTGATGGGAAAAAATAATCCTGAAAAACTACATGGAAGCATCATGACTACTCTTCTCTGGTAGGAAATGTAATATAAGGTTTACATGCAGAAATGATGGAATTGGTGCAGGAGCAATGATCTGTGGTTCTTCCCAATTCACCATTTGAATAACTCTGTTATTCTGGTCTTGCTGAAGAAAGTCTTGTAGTTGTTGATAACTTATTCTCAAAAATAAATCCTCCATGCTCACTTTATCAAACATCCCAGATGATAGCTTAAAATAGATCTATACTAGTCTCCCTTTATTTCTTTGTTGGTAAAATATCAATTCAACACAAAAAGCAACTGCCTCAGTGGTGGTTTGCAAAGTGAAAGTGACTGCCTCAGTGGTGGGTTGCAGGCGGTACACCCCAGTAAGGGCGTACCGGAGCCTGCCCGAAGCATCGGGTACAGTTCCAGTATGGTGCTTCGGTGGGCCCACCTGCCAGCCCGAGCTCCTTACCTGTCTTTTAAAGCCTTTGGCACTTCTGCGCCGAGCAGCTGGAGCATTGCAAAGGCTTGCATAAGCATCGCTGGCAGGTGTGACGCATGTGCGCACTGTGCGCATGTGCACATGTGCTGCGTGCGTCCATGTGGATGACGCTGGGCCCATTCCAACCGTACCGGTTGGAACAGGACCTGGAACCCACCACTGGACTGCCTGCGAAGGCTCCTGGATTGGGGCTGAAAGGCGAAAGCGGAAGCAGTATGCTCCATCCCATATTTGGATAGACCAGGTTTCCCTGACAGACTGGTCTCAATAGAAAAAAAAAACATTTCATCCCAGATAAGTTTAAATTAATGTTGAAATACATTTAGTCTGAAACATAATGAAACCTATTTACTTTATAGTCAATAACATTATGGCACAGCAATGTAAATTGTATAAACTTGTTTAATCTGTAACATTATTTCACATCCCCAGCAGGATATAAGAAGAGGGGTATTTTGCAGAAGTAGAACAGCATAAACGGTCCCCAAATTTAGATTCTGTCTGGCATCACATCTCCTTGGAAACTGCAGCACAGCCCAAGGAATCTGCTGCAATAGCTCTGTTGCAAAAGGATCCAAGGTACTCAGGAAATAGGACAGATAATCACTTAATTTTGGTTTTCTGTTCCTTGTGATCCTTTAGAGCAGGAATACAAACTACAATGGCAAATGGTAACCTAACGTGTTCTTTCCTTTGCATAAGAACCATGAGAAGAATGGGAGAGCCTGAAAAATTCATTGCAAGAAAACAAGGTACTTTGCATCTGATCTGAAATCTACTTGTGAAAGAAGATTCAATCCTATCATCTCATGTAACTTCTAAATCCAATCAACTGTAAAGCCACGTGTGCTAGTACTTACATCAGTCCATACTATAAAAAAAGACTGTTATTTTACTTGTCGTTTACTGTCAGAACTGTGGCAATTTTAAGCTCTTATATATAATTAGCTCTGAATATTTTAGGCTAAAATAGAACAGAAAGGAAGCCTAAAATCCAGAATTAGAATGGAAAACACTTAAAACTACTGAAAGTGGCAACCTGTTCTACCATAAAGCATAAAATAAACAAGATACAAAATATATTAAACATTATTTTAAAATGGTAAGACAAAGAAGGTTGATTCTTAATACTCTTTGGGACATCTAAATATATTTGCTAAAAACATCTGAAGGCATTCTGAGTAATCAAAGTACCAGTCTCCAAGGTTCAGAAAAGGCATTGCTATCTGTGGGATCAGACATTCAGAACATAAGAATCTGTCAGCAACAGGACCTCCACTTTTTCTCTCAGGGGTGGTTTTCATTTCACTATTTTATAAACTGCCAACTACAAATGCCAGTTCTAAGATACTCATAGCAAACAGCAGCACCTAGCTGACCTTGATTGATCTTGGAAAACTAAGCAGAGTTAGATTTTTTTTGTTGAATACTTGGAAGTACCTGGGAGACCTTCTGGGAATACTGGGTCTGTAGACTAGATTAGGAAGTTGAAAATACTTCCTCAAAAAAGACAATAGCAAATTACCTGCAGTATCAGTGTCAAGAAATCCAATCAAACTCAGAGAGCACAAAGAACTTCACTTTCCTATTGTAACCAGTGCAAGGGAGACTGACATTATTTTGCTAAAATATGTCAGAAATACAAATGCTGTATAGAGTTTATCTTCATTTTTCTTTACTTACCAGGAAACTTGTGGTCATGACTGAGCGCAAGCAGACGCTTCATTTCTGCAAAGCAATATAGTCGGGGTAAGAAAAGCCATATTTTGGTGCATATATACAGAGATAGATGATAGATAGATGATAGATGGATGGATGGATGGATGGATGGATGGATGGATGGATGGATGGTAGATTGAGAGAGTGAGGGAGAGAGAGTTTGATCTAGTGGTTATGACACCAGGCTACAAATCAGGAGACCCACCTTAAGTATGAAAGTTGACTAGGCCATTGGGCCCGTCACACTCTCACAGCCCAACCTACCTCACAGGCTTGTTGTTGTATGGGAAATAAGAGGATGAAGGAGTATTAAGTACGCTGTCTACATTGAATTATTTATAAAAATAACAAAGGCAGAATATAAATATATAAATAGTCCCACATTTTATTTTTATGATTGTTCATAGTCTCATGTTTATTTTGAAATGTATCTTGATTTGTATTTATTATCAGAGACAAAGATCAAGACTGACATGTAGAAAAAGCATTTTGTTCTTACCTTCCTCATCTATTGTATAGCTTGATGACACACCGTCTGTCTCAGTTACAGCACAGGAATATATACCTAAATCTTCTTCATTGAGATCTTTAAATATTGCTTTTGATCTTTAAGACAAAAAAAATTGTTGAAAGAAGAGACAGGGGTTTCAAAAAATATAAAAGAAACTCCAGTTACATTTACTATAGTTTACGTTTCCTAACTCAATGCTCTGTTGTTATGTTGGGTTTCAGAACACAAATTCTCCACCAGCATGGCCCATCCTGACAATTTGAAGAGTTAAACCCAATATACTCGGAAAGCACTAGGCTGGTGAATATTGCTGCGTTTAATAGGCATGTGCCGAGGAACTGCTAACACAGGCTTTACAATCTATTTTTCAAATGGACAGAGCAAATAATTGAAAGGTAACCTCATGTAAGTAATGTTTAAAAAAACACACCACAGATTGATAACCAGAGATAGCAAGCATAAGAAGAGGCTATATGGAAGATCTGTGGAATGTTTTTTCTCACTGATCCAGCCAAACCTAGTATAAGCCACAAAGAGAAAAATAAATAGCCATAATATGGATGGAATCCATTAGATTTTCATCTGAGAGGAATCTGTAACAGCTGTGGTGGCCTAGAGGTGGAGCTCTTGCCTCACAATCAGGAGGTTGTGAGTTCGATTCTAGGTAGAGGCAGATGTAGGGTCTTCTGCTTGGGGAGGGGGTTGGACTAGATGACCTGCAAGATCCCTTCCAACTCTGTTAATCTGTTACTTCTGTTTCCTTTGAATGAAATACAGATTTAGAGCAATCATTCTACTGAATTATACCTCATATATTGAATCAGAATGTGCAAAGCTGGCAGATTTATTTCTTTTTTTTCTCAGCACACATCTCAATTCTCCTGAAGGTTGGGGGCTTATAATGCAGGGAAAAGGAGGTGAGAGAAAACTTTCTTGGTACAACAGGTAAAGTTCCCTTACATGAATCAAAATTGCAAATAAAATAACACATAACATACAAGTATAAATATTTATAGTAATTCTTACTTTCCACCTTTGGTGTCAATGGCTAATCGAGAGTCATCATCAATTGGTTCATAATTTTTGGACCAAATAAATTTAGAGTCTGGAGTCCCCTCATCACAGTCAAAATTCAATGAAATTACTCCATCATCATCAACGTCAGCCACAATTTCTTTTGTACCTGAAATGTGGAAAAAAAAACATAAAGGCAGGGAGGAAGAAAGGGAGGGAGGGAAAGAAGGAAGGAAGGAAGGAAGGAAGGAAGGAAGGAAGGAAGGAAGGAAGGAAGGAAAGATATCAAATGATTAAGTTTCAATCAGACTGTGAATCTGTAGACTATCCATGCATAATTTAATACTGTAAATTATTCACTAATATAATAACAGACAACAACCAATGTTATTTAGAAGATCGTAGTATCCTTCAATCAAATAAAAATAAAAGGACAAAATAAAAGGCAAAAAAATCAACTTTAATAAAATGGTTTTGCAAAATTGCAAAAGCTAAAAAACCAATTCGTGTGTAATATGGACTGATCACAAAAAGGCATTTGATTCATTACAACATAGTTGGATCATCTAATGTTTGGAAGCAACTGGTGTCAATAAAAACAATACAAACAAGTGTATAGAAAAAATAATGAAGGCAGAATTGGTGGTTGGTATGAAAAATATGGACTTGTTAACATTAGGAGTGGCATGTTTCATGGCAATTCATTATCACCCTTATTATTTGCCATTGCTGTGATCCCACTTTCAGTAATTTTAAAGAAAACAAATCTTGCTATCAAATAGCAAAATATGCTAATAAAATCTCCACATATGCTTTATATAAATGTTCCAAAGCTTTATGGAAAATCAGAAATTGAAATCTAATCGTGAATAACTACCAAAACAATTTTAGCACAGATATAGTAATGGAATTTGGTCTAAAGAAATATGCTACTATAGCAGTAAAGCAAAATAGTAATGACATTGAAATGGCAAATGGCCAAACCATTGTGAACCACCAGAATGAAGCCTATATGTATTTTGTATATATTAGTATATGCAAGTATATTTGACAGCCAGTTTGCTGGTGGTTAAGGCATCAGGTTAGAAACCAGGAGAGTGTGAGTTCTAGTCCCACCTTAGGCATGAAAGCTGGCTGGGTAACCTTTGGCCACTCATTCTGTCTCAGCCCAACTCACCTCACAAGTTTATTGTTGTGGGGAAAATAGCAGGAGGAAGGAGTATTGTGTTTGTTCACCACCCTGAGTTGTTAACAACAACAACAACAATAATGGCAGGATATAAATAAATAAAAATAAACTAAAAAACTGGCATTTCAATAACTGACAGTTTACTAACATCAAACATTGAAAAATTAAAAACTGCAATTATTAAGAATATACCCAGTGAATGAGAAAACTAAGGACAAAAATGAATGGAGGAAACATCACTAAAGCCATCAATATATGTATCGTATCTGTGATATAATATGATAAACTGCTGGAATTATCAATTGGACACAAGCAGAATTGGACAGTTTAGACCAAAAAAGAAGAAGAAAATCTGTATCTACATCCCCATATTGATATTGATTAATTATTTCTGACTCGCAGAAATGGATCAAGTCTAACAAACTGTTTTAAGGAAGAAAAGCACATATTGGTTGATTATGTAAAAGACAGCCAAGAACAAGCATTGATCAAGTTTAAAAGCACAGTGAGACATGGACATCGAAATAATATAATAAAATCATGAACAGAATGCTGGCAAGGAAAAGTACCACATGACCAATTTCTACAAAAGATCAGGAGAAAGGTCGATAAAGATAAAATCTGATAATGGCTTACAACTGAAACATTTAAAAAGGGAAATAGAAGGCTTGATTTTTGCCACTCAAGAGCAAGCCATTCAAACTAATATAATCAAGATCAAAATGGAAAGATCATCAAATGATTCAAAGTGCAGATTGTGCAAAGAAGATGAAAAATCATACACTCAATTCATGCATGAAGATTACATTAACTGATTATAAATTATGATATAACACAGTCCCCAAAATGATTCACTGGAGTATCTGTCAAAATTATTGTGTGCCAGTAATGAAAAATCAGTGGGAATATATATATAAAGTAGTAAATAATAAACATGTTAAAATATTATGGGATTTCCGAATACAAACTGATAAAGTTTTGGCTCACAACCCACCAGAGTTAAACTGATTGAAAGGAGGAAGTTGTAGATAACTGATCTAGCAATACTAGAAGACATAGAATTGGAGATCACAAAGTGTCAAGATCTGAAAATCAAAAGGGAAAGTTTATGGCAGTGGTTCTCAAACTTTTTCAGTCCACCGCTCCCTTGGTGCTACAAACGGATCCTTAGTGCCCCTCACCCAGTGGTGGAATTCAATTTTTTTTCTACTACTACTGTGGCCGTGGCTTGGTGGGCGTGCCTGGGTGGGTCTGTTTGCATGAAGGAAGGAAGATAGTAACAGTAAAATTCAAAACTGTAACAATTAATTGCACATTTATTCAAAATCCAATTTAAAAACTTTTTAGCTAATGTTAATTCAACAAAATTGTTGAACATGATCCAGTGATACCAGGTTTTTAAAGTCTGATAGTCATTTATCAAGAACCTTAGTGACTAGTAACTTAGTAAACTCAGTAAAATTTAGTAACTACTTCACTGTTCACTAAATTCTTAATGTGATGGATGGCTTGATGAAGTGATACCAGTTTCCCAATGTCTGGTTTTAAGTCACTTAGCAGGAGTCTTAAATCACCACGTTCAGTAATCTGGAGTCAATTTCTTTGCTTGGAGAGAAGTTGGATGACCACACTGAAGCCACGTTCCACCAAATATGATGTTGGAAATGCAACAAGGAACTTCTTAATCACTGTCCATAGTGCAGGATAGCAATCAGAAATTTCTTTCTGTAACCAAAACTCTCGGTACGATTTCTTAAACTTTGGCTTCAGCTCAATGTCATTGTGCAGCTTTATGAGTTGTTCCTCCACTACCCCATCTTCCTCAGTATCTGAAAATGGATTTATCACCCAATCTGGAATTTCCATCAAAAGAAGATCCTGATATCGCTCAGACATATCTTTATGCAGCATGTCCAAATCATCATCTTGTATCTTACCTTTCTCTTCTAGCTCAAAGAAGCTCGGAAATTGGTATAGCTTGCGATGGCCTATATTGCACTTGAATGGAGTTAACTTTGAAATAAACGTAGAGATGACAGATTTGGCCTTAATAACAATTGACCTAATTTCCTTGCAACTGCAAATTCACTTCATTGAACTTTGCAAATAGTTCTGACAAATAAGCAATGTCATGCCTGATCTCTTTGAGTTCACCACTGAGCAAGGCATTCTTGTCTTCAAAAAAACTTCACAAGCGTCAAAAAGATTGTAAAAGCATGTCACACAGTTGCCTTTTGATAGCCAATGAACTTCTGTATGAAGCAGCAAACGATCAAAATCTTCATCATTGAAAAGGTATTGAAAAAGTGACTTATGACCATTTTTGACAGTTATGACCATTGTAGCATCTCCATGGTCGTAAGATCAAAATTTGGATGCTTTGCAACTGACTCATACTGTATTTATGATGGTTGCAGTGTCCCGAGGTCATATGATCATCTTTTGCAACCTTCTGACAAGGCAAAGTCAATGGAGAAGCCAGATTCACTTAACAACATTAGTAACAAGTGCAGTGATTCATTTAACAAGTGGCAAGAAAGATAATAAAATAGGGCAAAATTCACTTAACAAAAGAAATTTTGGACTCAATTATAGTCATAATCTGAGGACTACCTGTAGTTTGCAGCAGGAGGAAAAAGGCTTTTTAGAGAGCAAAGAGATAGCAGAATTTGGAATGTAGAGAGCAAGTTTGTATCTTCCCTAGCAATTTGTGAAATACAGGTGGTCCTTATCTTACAACTATTAGTTTAGTGACAGTATGAAGTTACAATGGCACTGAAAGAATTTAGTTATGACTGTTTTTCACACTTATAACCATTGCACCATTCCCATACCCATGTGATGAAAATTCAGACTTGGCAACTTACTCATATTTATAATGGTTGCAGTGTCCCGGGGTCATGTTGATCACTTTTGTGACCTTATGACAAGCAAAGCCAATAGGAAAGGAGGAAAAATGCCACTTTATAGCTAGTACAACTAATGATTAAAGATATCTCACTCATTACTGGGAATGAGATCAGGGCAATGACAATTCATTTTGGGGGGAAACACAAGGATGTAGTCAGGACATGATGTTAAAGTGCACTGTAAGCTACTTTTATTAGGTGTGTCAATACTTGAGAACCACTTGTCTCAATTCCACAAACTATTCTGAACAAAATGTGCCTCCCTCTTTCAGCAGATCAGCCAGCCAGCTAATGCTATAAAAATTATTACTAATTTAAAACACATTTTCTGGAGTATTTCCAGCAGTGGGCAAGATTAAGATTGTTTATTAATCCAGATGATTTTAAAAAGAAACAATACCAATGCTATAGAAAAAAACGTGCATCTATGAAGTAGTTGTAAAATCACGCCCTGTCCCAGCATGAAAGGGTTACAATCCACAACCTCTTTTGTACACTGTTCAATCCTTATTTACATAAGAAAGTCGCTCTTCCCCTTAAGAATCACATTCCAAAATTTCTGCAATTTTTTACGGAGGCAGCAGTTCAGTTTCTACACAGCATGACAGACCAGCCAAGGATCTCTGTGCGCTCATGTTGGGT
Organism: Thamnophis elegans; assembly: GCF_009769535.1. NCBI lineage: Eukaryota > Metazoa > Chordata > Lepidosauria > Squamata > Natricidae > Thamnophis > Thamnophis elegans. The sequence goes on along the minus strand of NC_045548.1, from coordinate 27,522,665 downwards.
GGGATAGGAATTTCGGCTCTTGTGAAGCTGTTCACCCACACGCCCATTTGTTAAATAACAGCGGGCCGTGGAGAAGGAAGGTGGCAAAGCCAGGGAGAAACAGGAAAGACAACTCCATTGCTATGTTTAGGGGTTCAGGCCCCCCTGCAGCTGGAGGAGCAGTTTTAACTGCCAGTCTCTCACGACGAAGAACCCAGCCCTTCCACCCATTGAAGGCGTGCGCGAGACCCAAGCCTTACCAAAGGCGCGGTGTCGCCGGTTCCTGATGAGGTGAGACTGAGCCGCCACCTCCATAAAAGCCGTGTGGGGAAGGACTCTCGCTTTCAGTCCTATCACATTCCCTTCCATGCCTGCGTGCTAAGCTAGGCGAGTCGGGAGTACAGTACAGCAGAACACCTCCAGCACTCCTCTGCCACATCCCTTGCCTCTTAGCGCCCCCCTGCCGCCACCACTTGCCTCTTAGCCCCCCAAGTCATCCCACCGCTCCCCAGGGGGTGGTACCGCCCACTTTGGGAACCACTGGTTTATGGCATAAACCAAGGAGGAACCTAGTGGTTTTTAGCACACTAGATGTTATAACAAAAATGTTGGATGGCACTTAGAAAATCTGCACATTGACAAAATTTCTGTCAGTTACAAAAGGTCATGCTTCAAGGAGCAGTTTCCAAAAGAGAGATTCCTCGGTTATGTTTCCATAATATTGACAATGTTATGAAAAGCTGGTAAGTAATCTATGTTTCCTTCCTATCATCTTTCCTTTTGTTTTGCTTGAAAGAACCATACAAAAAGAAACTTATTTATATGGTCTTTCTATAGGAGGTCAATGGCCTTTATATTACTCTACAATTCCTCTAAAGCTTGCTTGCTTATACAGCATATATTCCAGGAATTGACAAATATGAGGCCTTCATCTAGAAGAGGAAAGGAAATAGTAGTTACAATCTACTTATATGAAACATGTTAGTTTTCTTTTAATAACTATAATAAATTAAATTAAATTTGTGCCACTGTCAATCGGGAAATGTGGTGGCTCAGTAGCTAAGACTTGTCGATCAGAAAGGTCGGCAGTTCGGCGGTTCGAATCCCTAGCGCCGCATAATGGAGTGAGCTCCCATTATTTGTCCCAGTTTCTGCTAACCTAGCAGTTTGAAATCATGTAAAAATGCAAGTAGTAAAATAGGAACCACCTTTGGTGGGAAGGTAATAGTGTTCTGTGTGCTAGAGTCAGGAATGGCTAGCACATATGTATGAGGGAAACCTTTATCTTTATGTTGGCAATCACTCTAATATATATTTAAATTCTTATTTTTATCAAGCAAAATCAACAAACCTGGTCGGGTTTCTGCTGTTACAGGATCAGTAAGATCTGATGGTTTCCCAACTCCAGCTTTATTTGCTGCTCGTACACGGAACACATAACTGGTGCCTTCTTTGAGGCCACTTATCTAGAAGACATCAATATAGAGAAATCACCTATGAAAATGTTTCTTACGCATATGAAAATGATACAGAATTAATTAAAGTCACTTGAGTCAATAAGTAAATATAGTAATAAGGTTTACTTAGGATACCAGATAATTTCTACAAACCTAATCAAACTTCATGCTTTTCCTACTTATAGGTATATTCTCCACTGGACTGGAATAGGAATTTACAATTAAACCAGACATCACTGGGAAAAACTGTTCATGAAATAAAGAACTACAAATGCCACAAGCAGTAAATATATATTTATTTTAAAATCAAACATTAATGTAACCAGTAATAAAATATATACATGATTGATCCAAGAAAAGACCACAGTGGCAATCACTGTAATATTGCCATGAATATGCCATGAATATGCCATGAATAAGTATAGTATGTGTGTGTGTATGTATATATATATATATATATATACTATACACATACTATACTTATATACTATATATATAAAACAAAACAAAAATGAAGAGAAAAACAAGATAAGTAGAAAACTTATTATCCTGACTATTTATTCGTTCAATAACCATTGCCATGATATCTAATTTGCCCATTTCTTAAATAATATTTCTGGTTTTAATGTAGTAGATCAAATTTTTTCAAGTCCAAGTGTAATAATTTAACTTTTATGGAAAGGCCAAATAAATTTAAACCCAAAAGTAATACAAAATAAAATATTAGTATAAGTATGTAGAGAAGTATAGATTTTTTAAAATCTACATCAGTATACCTTTAAGAATTTGTTTGTAATAGGTTTTGTATTCACACTCTTCCAACAATCATCTGATGCTTTTGTTGGTTTCACATCAACATAAAAACCAATTACAGGACTTCGGCCAACATAAATTGGTGGTTTCCATAATAAAACTATGGAGTCTTTCCTAACTTCGTTACATGACAAATCATGGGGTGGTCCTAAAGTTAGGAAAAACAACAATACAGAGAAAACTACAATAATTATCAGTGTATAGTTAAAATAGTTATCATCTAGAAAAAATGTAACTAAATTGATTTTAGCTGTGTCTTTGGAAGATTTCTGAAAAAAGGGGTAATAGAAAATAGACACATGAAGCCTATCAGAAAGGGAAGGAAAAAAGAAGTATTAATTTTAATAACAAGGTTTGAGGATTTGGAGTTTATGCAAAAGTGATTAGAACCAGGGGTTACCCCCCCCCCCCAACTTCCAGGGTCAAATTTTTCTAATCAATTCAGAAAGAGGTTAGCAAAGAATTTACTAATATCAGCAACAGTCCTTCCCTCCCTCCCTTATTTCCTTCCTATGAAGCTCCACTCCTGGTTCTAACCTGGAACAGCAATGGTCCATTCTTCACATTTAAAGGATTGGGTAGCAGGAGAAGGTACGCCAACCCCAGCTATGTTAGCTGCAGCCACTTGAAACTGGTATATCATGTTCTCCTTCAAATCATTTATCTGCCACATAATTGGAACAATACAACATGTTAATACATTGTCCTTTAATGGAGTGAACAAAATATTCCAAGTTTTTATTGTTTTAAAACTAAATATTGCTGACATTAAATACTTTGAATAATTGACATAGAAAAAAAATAATGCTTAAGATCCTATGTTCATTTTTTGATTAATGTTTGTATGTATGTATGTATGTATGTATGTATGTATGTATGTATGTATGAATGAAATTATGTTTGTAGATAGCGAATATTATATTACCCATGAAAATTACTGGAAGTCTCAATTTTGTTTTACTTGATTACTCAATGTGTCTGTCTGTCTGTCTGTCCGTCCATCCATCCAGAGTCAAAAATAGCAGTGCATTTGAAAATTACAGATCTTGGAACATGACAATTGTAAGAGCAACGTCTTGAAAAGAAGAATTAGTAGATTACATTAGCATCCTATTTGAAAATCATGAATAACAATCCAGTTATAAGTTTGGATTCTAACATAAATCAACTTGATATTAATAAAAGGAAAAATTTAATCTGTTGCTGGTGGCACTGTGGAATACCCCAAATTAGGTAGCAGTCATAAGCCTAGAAACATCAAACTCTCTTACCCTATATGCCCTTTCACTAATGGCTTTAATGTTCGCTTCCTTCCATTCTCCAGGTACTCCACCAATCACTTCCCGGTAATTCACATAATAGCCAGTGACCTCAGCTCCACCAATAGCTTTTGGCTGTTTCCATCCAAGAACCATTGAATCACGAACACTTTCAAGCACTGTGATGTCATATGGTGGTGATGGAGGTGCTGTTTTATGATGAATAATTTATTATTAGGATAGAAATATTCTGTTATTCAATCAAACTTTTGTACAGCATTATTCATAGCTTAATCCTGGAGTTTCCTTTCTTCAAACAAAAATCATGTAGCTAATTGAAACACTTCTGGATAAGAAATATGGGCTTCTCTAAACTCCATATTCTGAAAGTAAAAATATTAAGACAGGTGTTTAAAAAGTAATATATTATGGAGTGAATGTTATAGCACAAAATGACTTTAGCTCTACTTCAAACAATGACATTAAAAAAAAAATAGACATACCAGTGGTATGCAGGTATATGTGTGTATGTATATATGTTTGTGCGTGTGTATACAAATACACTTTTGCTGAATCCAAGCATATTGTTTCACAGATGTTTTGTCTCTTTTCCTCTTTTTCCCACTCTTAATTTTTAGTATTCATAATGCTCTAATATCACATCTGCATTACTGCCTACCTTGTACACAGTAAGCGCCCATCATACGTCACCGCAATCCAACTCACATACAAATGAAAATATTTGGAGCTATCTTTTTGAGGACAAGCAAGGAGAGAAAAAGTAAATCCACCTCCGTTGACATCTAATGTTCCATCTCTTTCCTGCAATGCCTTGATCTTGAAAATGCATGAAAATGCCATAGGCCATCATAACTTGGACATAGTTTACTCGGAAACCTGTTTTTCAGTTGTTACATCTTTTTGCAAAAATACGTTCTTATTTTTTAACTAGAAAAAAGAATTACCCAAAGACTCAGATGATTTCACAGTAAGATCTATGAAAGAGACTTGCTTAGAATAACATTAGGAAAGAGTTAAAAAAAAATACAGTGCCACCTAGCGCAAAGATTTTTCAGCACATGCCAGATTAACACATGGATTGTTTCTTCTTTAGTCATGCCTTTCTGCTTGTCTGTGACATTTGCAACACAAGGCAAAATCCATTAGTTTCTATTAACTTTCTAAATACTTTTAATATACATCATTTATTTAGGTTTTAAGTATGGTTTCTAGCTATAGTACTGGAAGCTGTACATAATCTGTAAAAATAAGAACAGGAATGTTTTTTTTAATAAATACAAATCTAATCAAGAACACTGGTTTTGAGATTGTTTTTCCATAAAAAAGGTAACATTAAATAAATAGTCATCTCATGTAAAGTATATGACTATTTTCAATTGTTTGGTAATTAGAAACTAAACCAGCTAGAGAAAAAAAATACTAAATGTTCATAAATCACTTCCATAGAATTACTTAAGTGAATATACTTTATTTCTACTCACTCATACACTGACTCATTTGCTAAATAGTTACGCTGTTGGGCAACTTTCCCTTGTTTTTTTTATTTATATATTGTTGTGTATTATCCTGTGGCTTGCATTCTCTTTTATAAATAGTGAACTGATAAATAAATTTAGATTAGATGTACTTGTGGTATGTTCCATGTATATAATTATACCAGGATGGTTCTAGTCACCATGGCCATTGATAAAATATTATGGTAGTTAGACGTCTAAATAGCAGCAACCTTCAAACATGTGGTATACAAAATATTTTGTCAATATCTTTAATAATATATTCCTGATTATGGAAGGTTCATGACCAGTGCTAGATGGTGACTATCTTTAATATATCCAAGTTTAAACACTTTGGATTTATTGTTTTCTGAATATGAAAGATAGTTATAATTGGAGTTCTTCTTCTCCTTAGATATTCTTTTACAAATGTTTTGGGCAATGTCCTGATGATTTGAAATATGCAAATATGCAATGTATTCAATAGTTCATCAAATAATGTTTACCCTGCTTTTCAGATAATAAGTTAACAGTGCACCATATGTTTCCAACTCAGAAAATGACTGATATTAAATTAATTAATAATTAAGTGTACAATTTTATTTTATTTTCTGTTGTGAAGAATTGGAAGAAATTTTTTAAAAATCTTGGAAATTTGATACTACGACAAAATAAGGCCATACAAACTGAATGTTTAAACAGCATCAAATGTTACCACAATATTTTAGATGCAATATATATTGTTATCTCTTAATAATAATAATAATGTAGTAAACAGTAATCTAACCAAATTAGCAAATAAATGCAACATGCAAGCTTGATGTTAGATGCAACATATAAATGTGCCATAGACTTGGTGACCTCTACACTCTAAGTGTAATGAGCTTTGATGGAAGCTGAGCATTTATTAGATGGAGATGATCAAAATGTCGCATTGGCAAAGATGTCTATTTTCAACTTGGATGATAACAGGACTATAACTATTTGAAATAAATGAGCTTACAAGGTGAAATCACTACATATGACCAAAGCTCACCTATATCATTTTTCTTTTGAATTTTCTCCAGTGTTGAACGATCTCCGGGAACAGATTTACGTGGGTGCTTGGTAGTTGCCTTTTGTGATGAAGGAGTAGGAACTGGGTCACTCCCTTTACTGACTGATGGACTCCTCTGCTTACCAGAGCTACTGGGCATTGTTTGCCTATTGGGTTTAGCATTGCAATTTAACAAAGCATCTGTGTCAAAGATAGGCTGGGAGGACTCATGCATGCCTTCCCAGTTGAGAGTGCGGCCTGTTAGTCCACCAGCTTTATCACTTAGTCCAGGACATACACCATGAAGCAATCCTCCCCCTATAATTGCCAGAAAATAACAAAGACATTTGAAATTAGAGTTCATTCCCAATTCTCCGTTATTGAACAAAATGAAGAAATGGAGACAAAGCAGGACAACGAAGGAACATCAAAGCATTAGTTACAGACAACATGTGATATGGTGGGATTATATGAATTTTAATCTATAACATGTATTCATGCAGTTAATATTTCTATGAATGGTCCACCAAAAGATCTTCCATTATCTTCAAAATTAATTTCTATAATTTTTGGAATGAGGGCATACCATAGTTATACGATCTATTAAAGCAACCTCAGAATTATGAATCATTCAGTTGATGTTTAAAATGGAGTCAAACAATATATGATTATTGGCATTTTAATTATTTTAAATTAATTAATTATAATAAGTAAATTAATTATTTTATTTTGTTAAGCAGCATGCAGGATTTTTTAAAAATCAGATCATGACTATATGAGAAGAGTAGTTAATAAGGAAGTAAATTAGACAAATGAATTATTCAACTTAATCTCCCAAGATATAGCATGTTAGAAATTAGACAAGTACTTCATTATGAGATCAGTTTGCCAGATGATTTCCAAGTAATAAGAGGGTGAACGTACTGTTTATACAGAGTTACAAGGAAAAAGATGTCGGAGATGGTGAAGATGAGCAATCTACAAGTGCTTATTGCTTGGATGACTATGAAACGATGGAAGTGAAATATTAAACATTACCAATGCATATTTGGTGTGGAATATTGAAGTTAATCTAGATATAATTATAACATAGATTTATGTTTTTCCCATAGGAACAGTGCATCGCTTACCAATAGCTGCCTTGACTTCAATGGCTTCTGAGTCCTGTGAATATCCACTTAATCCAGCTGCATTAACAGCTCTGACACGGAAAATGTAGCGATCTCCAGTGGTAAGTCCATGACAAGTGAATCTGAAGTAAATCAATGTTTAAATTAAATTAAACTAATTAAAACACTGTGAAACTATACAATATTTCCTTCTTTACACAAATGATTTCTGTTATATGAAATACAGCACCCGTTTCTTAAGTAATACAGTAGGATTACAAAGAATGTAAAAATGGCAAGGTCCATTGCAAAATTACTTAATAATTATTTTCTTATCTTCCTTGTCTCCTTTTTCATCAAGAGGACAGGAGATAGTGGTACTGCAATGAAGGATCTTGATTCTGCATGAAGGCTTACATTTATGTAGGGACAATGAACAAATCCTTGATCATGCCTCTTATATAACAGGATATACATATATAGAAACTCTTGAACAGTAACCCTTTAAAAGTTCACAATGCCTATATCTTACCACAAAATTCCAAACTGGTCAATAAGTTGAATAATTTTTAATTGTTTACGTGAACTTAAGCACAATGCTCTTAAAATAATATACTCTGAAATGGGCTCTACTTATGATACAGTACTTCACAAACAATATATATGTTGTTTGGTTGCGATAATGTATGTTGTTTTATCATTCATGATTTGTTACGGTTGACGTAATGGTACAAACCATTGATGTGATATTGAGAAAAAGTGCTCTCTTGAGGTCTTGGAATTAGCATATTTCATGCTTCATGTGAATTGCAGAATTTTAGGGTATATACAAGATTTGATAGCAGTTCTTGAATATATAATCAGAATTTATATGGGATTGTTTAGATTATTTAAATCATTTGTGCTAAGATATACAAAACTAATAGAATGCAGGGAATAAGAAATTAGGATGTCCAATACATCGGTGCCAAGAAAAAGAATTTGGCAACCAAAAGTCACATAATTTTACAGAATTACAACTCAACCAAATATTTCATTCATGCCATTTTTCAGGAGGGATCCAGTTACTGAACATTCATGCGATATTTTTCCTTTTTTGGCCCTTTTCAAATATTATTTCACAAATGATACTTAATTATCCAATTTATTACCTTGCACCTTTCACAGGATTATTGTTGCATGGCACCCAATCACCAGACCCTACTTTACTTGCTTCTATGTAGTATCCCACCAGTTCCTTTGCATCTTCAGATTCTGTCCAAGCGACAACTACTGACGTATCCGTATTTCGGGTGGGTATAATGTTGCTTGGTGGGCAAGGAATATCTACAGGGAAAGATAAACTATTAGAGCGTAGGATTCCTATGTTACTAGTGCACTAGTACTAGTACGCTACTAGTACTGCAGTACTATTTGTTTGTTTGTTTGTTTATTTATTTATTTATTTGAATTTATTTATTTGAATTTAGAATTCCAATGGCATACCATTTAAAGCAAACAACATACAAAATATAGTGTATGATATAAAATATACATAAACGACATCCATATGGACAGTCTGTATTATTTAAAAGATTACACTTCTAACAGATGGACCATATCTACCCTACCTGAAGGCCAGAGGAACAACCAGTTTTTCAAGTTCTTCTACAACAGCATTAGGGTAGGAGCCATATGAGCTTATTCCATGAGGAAAGACACCATGACAGAGAAAGCATGCTTCCAGATCTTGAAAGATTACAATGTTTAATCAAGGGGACCCAGAGTTCTAGCTTTTATAAGATAGGCAGAAACCCTGAGAACTGAACAGTCCCTCAAATAGCACCGGAATAGTAATATGTAAGCCAATAATCAATATTATATTGGAGTGTCCTTCATTGTATACTTACCAAGTTTGTCACCAACCACAGTGGCTTCAGTGGCCTCAGAGGGCTCACCAATTCCAGCTGAATTACAACAGCGAACACGGAATTGATAGGATTTCCCTTCAGCTAAGTCAAAAAGCGCGAAGCGAGGAGACTTTACTGGGATCTCAGTATTCACTCGTTGCCAATTTTCTGTTCCTGCAACACACTAAAATAAAAATTTCAGGATTGGGAAAGACCAGTGTCTTTAGCCAAAAATCATAGACTTTTTTCTAATATGAGCAAACAAGCCTCCACCTTTAAATAATGCTTAATTATTTAAAGTTTCATTATTAATCTGGAGCATGACTAATAATAGCCTAATTCTACTATGCATTTTAGATGCACTGTACCTACCCAGGATATATCTATATCTATATCTATATCTATATCTATATCTATATCTATATCTATATCTATATCTATATCTAATCTATATCTATATCTATATCTATATCTATATCTATATCTATATCTATATCTATATCTATATCTATATCTATATCTATATCTATCTATCTATCTATCTATCTATCTATCTATCTATCTAATAGAATAGAATATATAAGAAAATGATGGGGATGTGAGGCTTCCATCTTTTCATCACTTTTAAATTAGGCAAAGAACAATGTGTTTCTCTCAAGCATTCTGAACAGTTTTAATCTTTTCTTTAAGTAACTCCATCTGTTTTCCAGCATTTCTGTCACAATCTAAAGTAAAATATGAATGTACAGGACTTTAATATTTTCCACAGATCTAATAGGATGAGATCATTTTTTTAAAAGTATTCAACAATGCTCATATCGCAAACAAGGTCTTGGGTACCACTCAGAATATAGACAATCTATGTTTCTTTCTTGTTTAGTTTGATTAATCGACCAAATGTTCTAGGATGCTGTAATCTGAAGGAAGGACCTAAAAAAAGTTCATTATGCCCAGATCTAGCCATCTACTCATTCCTATGACACTTCAATTTTTAACATTCTTCCTTGATTTGATTAAATCAGGATTTGTCTGAGCATTTTAGGTAGAGGTAAAATGATACCCACAGTATTAAATTAAATAATTAAATTATTTTGAGACTTTATACCGTGACTCAAACTTACTTTTATTCTGCTCTCTTTGAAATTTCTTTTATATTTCAAATTACGCTCTTTGATGAATAAACCACCCTCCAACCCTCAAAATGCCCTTTTTGTTCTTGTACTAGAATTGGTCACATTGGATCACATTATCCTGGTTTGTTCCTTACATCAAGCTTCTGTTTTGCCTGCTATATCAATATTCCTGTGACCTAAGAGGTTATTTCACAATGGGATTGGGAAAGGGGATTGGGAAAGATCTTAGGGGATTGGGAAAGAGCTGCTATTCAGAATGTAAAATCAAGACAAATTACTGATAATCAGAGCAAGAAAGATTATTGAAATCTTAGGAATGACTTTAAAGTTACCAAGAACCACAATTAAAAGCAAGTATAAAATGTATAAAATGTAGTTTTCTTTCTTTCAACAATCTCAATATTCACTCCAATCAGTACTTCAACATTAGAGAACTAGTTAGTTCCCCAAGTATCACTTCATCTTGTCCATCCATCCATCCATCCATCCATCCATCCATCCATCCATCCATCCATCCATCCATCCATCCAATTTCCGTTAAATGAAACTGAAGAAAGAAAAGGGGACAACTTTTCTTTCTTTCCTTATTCCTTTGTCATTGCTACTTATTCAATTATTTCATATATATTCATAGCTTTTTTCTACATTTATTGTAAATACTACATTAAACACACAGAGAAAGACAGACATACCCAGGATAGCTCCAAAGTCTTAAAACCATTTCAAGTTTTTAAAGCACTAATACTGTTGAGACACTCTCTGTGTGTGTTTGATGTTAAATTAAATAGTTTGAAATGAAAATGCATCAATTTAGTAGCTTGGCAAAAAAATCAATGAGAAAATAGTGCATGCTCATCTTGGTTTTACCTTTTCAACGAAGTACATGACACCTTCATGGCCTCGTTCATGTGGAGGTTTCCAGCTAAGTACTATATAGTTCTTAGTTGCCTCTGTAACACGGAGGTCTAATGGAGGTCCAGGAACAATACCTTCTGCTTGAAGAAGCCAAAGAAAAGAAGAAGAATCCACAGAAGTTTATTTTAAAATGTTTGTTCACCTTTTTCTCCAATAAGAGCCCCTCTGCATGCTGCATCTTCATTGATCTAGCATTGGTATTATATTCTTGAGCATCTAAGAACTGGCTCTGCTGTGATGCAGCTCAAATTGCAACAATCCCACTTTGCTATACTGGTATTTCTTGGAGCTTGAGGTAAACAATTGCCCACTTTCAGGGATTTTGCCTCACACTTGCACTCTGCAGTTGAGCTCAGAGATCTTTAGCAGATTTCACACACAATCAAACTTGATCTTGATCCTAGTACAGTGATGGGCAACCTTTTTGGCGTGGTGTGTCAAAAATCGGCAAAAAATCGAGCATAACTCGCGTTGTGTGTCACTTCGACAAAAACATAATTTTGCGCAATTTATAGTTTAAACTACAAAAATGTATAATTGCAATATATAATTGTATTTAATAAACCAAAAACAAATTATTTAACATACCTGCTTAGTAACTTCTTTCATCCTCACTTTTTTCCAAGAGCTGGGAATGATTAGTTTCAAAATGTCTATTTATATTCCACGTTCTGCTTACTACCGTTTCAGTACATAGAACGCAAAATGATGTGCCATTTTTTTCTATAATGCCATACATCTCGCTCCATGTCTCTTGAAAGGGTCGGCCACTGCCACTACCACTCCCTTTACTTAACCTTTGTTTTTTATTTTTTGGGTGCTCCATCAGTGGGCTAGTGACAGCAGATAGAATTATAGATAGCCAATTAGGGGTTAACTAGCCTAACAAGCTAACACAACCTCCCCCTCACTTATCTCAGTTATTGTGGGCAATTACAAGTCCATGGCACCCCAATAGTTGCTGCTAATGGCGCTCACAGTTCCCGTTGGCACTCCGCTGTTCCCTGCTGTGGTGCGGTCGTAACCGACAGTCCCAGGAGTAGACTCTCTGTGCCGGCCTGACTGGAGAGAGGCGCGCACTGTTCCCGCGCTCCTCTCCTGCGGGTCCTCCCTCGCCGCGCTGATGACGTGTGTGCGCATGGCACGCACGCCTTACCAGCAGCCCCTGCGCTCAGAAAGGGGCGGCGGCGATACAGTAAGTGAGTGTGGGCGGGGGAGATCACACGTCCCGCCCCCCCCATTCCTCCAGCACAGATTCTTTCATCCTCGGCGGCCGTGCAGGAGCTGAGGATGAATCGCATGAAATCCTGTGTGTGTCACCCCAAATGGCTACGCGTGTCAGCACTGACACGCGTGTCATAGGTTCGCCATCACTGTCCTAGTACTTGAAGCAGTTTTGTAATTCTTGCAAAACACTACTGATTTCTCTGTTTATGTAAGCAACATAAAGCCTCATCCTATTGTCTATCATCTGTAATTACATTTTCTCATCTTATAGGTAAAGATATGTTCTATACTATGATTCACAACTGTAACCACACCTAGGGGGAAAGCTCCTGGCTGCAATTCTGTAGCATCATAATATAGCATTATAGATTTCAATGAGAATTTGAGAAATTAAATCCATGTTTTGATGCTCAAATGAGATTTCCTTCAGAACAACAGCTCAAATTGTGGTTATTATTACGAAATAAATGAACATAGCATGAAGATACCTGGTTATAACTGAAAACTAGTAATTATTTTTCTATTTTCTACACCAATTCTACAGACAATTTTTCCCTCTAGAAGCTTCTATCAATGTCTGCCTGACTTACAATATTTACACTCTTCTATTGGTGAGATGGAGAAAAACACAGATTGGCTCATGATGATTTCTGCCTGTTTTCTGCAGTTATGCCAACTTCAAAATGCTTTGAGTGGCTTACGTAACCACTGAACAATAGAAAGTAAATGAGCCTGAAGAACAATTGAATGCCTTTATGTATCCAATCAACTTGAGACTAGAAAATTTCAATTTCAGAAATGTATTTTCTTGAACAAAAGAAAAGTAAATAAGCATTTTCTGTCCAATACAGCAAATCTACTTATGAGGCTGTGAAGAGTATATTTTAAAACTTAAAAATTAATAACTTGGTACGTGCAAAACTTGCTATTCCAGAAACAAAATATTTCTGACAAGTTTGGAACATTGCTTTTATCTTTCAAACAAAGCCAATGTGATCATTCTAGGAATGGTCTGATGACTTTCTGAATGATAATCCTTTGAACCAGAAATGATTTGTGGCAGTCGAGCCGAGGTGGCGCAGTGGTTAGAGTGCAGTACTGCAGGCCACTTCAGCTGACTGTAAGCTGCAGTTCAGTGGTTCAAATCTCACCGGCTTAAGGTTGACTCAGCCTTCCATCCTTCCGAGGTGGGTAAAATGATGACCCAGACTGTGGGGGCAATATGCTGACTCTGTAAACCGCTTAGAGAGGACTGAAAGCCCTATGAAGCGGTATATAAGTCTAACTGCTATTGCTATTGCTATTGCTATAGTCCAGATAGTAGTCCAGCTCTCAGAACATGTCCACAATATCACAAACCATCTTTGGAACAATCAGATTGACCAACAAAAGAAACAGAATATTTTGAAGAATGATTTAAACATTTTAGACTGTTCTGAGTAAGGTTTTGCACCTCTTTTCTTCTGATTATTTTAAACAGCATAATCATATTTCCTGATTAAACTACAGTCCATATATAACGTCTCATGTGAGAAGCCAAGACAAAAGGGTGAGTAAGCTTCAATGCAGATATGATCTAAAAATAAAATATTAATTTCTGTACAAAAAAATGTGTTACCTGAAGGTTCCTCTTCAGTAACAATAATCTGTCCGGTCCAAGGGGCAGAAGGATGACCTAAACATATTGACAGTAATTAGCTGAGTTAAGCATTACCCCTTACTTGCCCAATTATTTAACTTTCCTTATTGTAACCAAATAATCTTAGTATTAATATTTCAATCTGGAAAACAGAAACCATTAAGGTAGTAAAGGCAGATCTCTACTGTCTTCCCTGACTCAGTTCATAACTACTATACATACAATAGTTGCATATAGTAGTTGGAGTAGAGACATGAGTTATCTCTTTATATTAGTTACATTATGTTTTCCAAAACTGGACTTTTCCAAATGTATTGGACTACAGTTCCCATTGACTTCACTTATTTGGGCCATCTTCCATCTCATAGAAAGAATTCAGATGCCTCAGGTCTTAATACAATGTTTCAGTGCAAATTTATTTTATTTTATTCATTTATCTTATTCAATTTCTATAGCCACACATTTTGATCCAAATTTTAAAACCATAATAACAATAACAGATTATACATATAAGCAACAAAAATTATCATAATAATTACATAAAAATGAGTACTCACAGACTTTTCTAACCTTGTGGTGTCCACATATCCTGTACTAGAAATACCATAACCACCTCTGGTCATAAGTGCTGGGGATCTACAGATCAATGCATCTGATAAGCATCAAGTTGGGAAATAGGTTGAAGACCCAGATCATTGGGGGCAATATGCTGACTCTGTAAACCACTTAGAGAGGACTATAAAGCACTATGAAGCGGTATGTAAGTCTAAGGGCTATTGCTATTCTCAAAGTGCTCATTCACACATCAGCTTTGCACTGGTTCTGAACAGACTACTGTTTCCTCACAAAAGAGCCTCCATCTTAATGCCAGCATGCTAAGACAGACTGAAGCTGGTCCAAGGTGATCCAGCAGAAAGAAGTGTCATGCATCAGTAAATAGAACCATAACTGCTTTGTGGACATTTTATATCACAAGGCAGGGAGTCTTTGGCGGCTGCCCACCTCTGGACTCCAAATGGCCTGTTGTGGGATCTAGTCCTCCCATCCAACTGTGGGACTGTGTACCTCAGTTTTCACTGCTGGAGAGTACAAATCTTTGACTGGTGACTATTTTCTTGTTATGTTTGTTTCTATTTCATCAGGGGAACATCAGCCTCACAGAAAACCTTTACTTTGGTGAGCTCCTTTCCAAATTGGATGAAAAAGGTAAGAAAAGAGGGACAAAGGACTAAAGGGAGGATAATTCTTAAGGGAAAACTGTATCACAGCATTTCTTTATGGATAGGATTATGGTTCTGGTTCTTGTACTGAGTATTTCAGATAATGATATATAAGCAGTGGTTGCAAAGAAATGTTATAAAAACACAAAGGGGTTTTGTTCAGCAAATCTTATTTTGAATAGTAAAAGTTTTGTTTATTATTGTTTCCTCTAGTGCAGTGGCTCTCAACCTTTCCAATGCCGTGACCCTTTAATACAGTTCCTCATGTTGTGGTGACCCCCCAACCATAAAATTGGTGTCTCGGTTCCTAACACCATCAAAAATATGTGTTTTCCAATGGTCTTAGGCGACCCCTGTGAACCACTGCTCTAGTGGAAATGTTCTTTGTCTTCATTCATATCTTCTAAAAATGTAGATTTAAAACATCTTGTTGACATACATTAGGAAGTACCTTACTTTTAAGTCTGGCTCTATCAGCAGGATCTAATGCTGCCACAGATTCTGAGATGCGTGATGGAATGCTGATACCAACATTATTCACAGCACGGACACGGAATATATATGAGCGCCCTTCAATTAATCCTGTTACAGGGAAGCGAGCAAACTTCACTGGTGTTTCATTGCATTGGGACCAATGAGTGGTACCAACTTCACATCTGGAGATGGAAAAAAAGCAAGAAAGGCAAAATGACATGGAAATAATAAATACATCTCAGGTCTTTCCAATATTTGCTTATCTTTGCTTTAAAGCACCTGTCTGCTTCCTCTTCCTCAAAAACTGCCTAAAGGCATAGGAATTCAATATGACTATTGTCCCTTCATAAAGTAAAATGAAATAAATACATTTCACAGATCTTTGTAAATTGAATACATTGGAAAAGATGCAGTCCTTAAAAATCCTTCGAGGCATTCTACAGGCCTATAAACATCTATGCCATGTAGGATGTTGGATTGTAAAGATCTGAACTAGCAAAGTCTTTCTTATGTTAATATACTAGGACTTATTAACCATAATGAAAATAGTTACAGTATTGTACTCAATTGTCATCCACTTTTAATCAGAGTTATTTAGATGAGCTTAGTCTAATTATTTTACTTGAGCTTCTTTTCAGGCTAATGTAAACATGAAGGACTGTATCAATGTATTGACCTGATCCCTGTATATCACTATAGCATGCTTAATTTTATGTACATAAAAGTAATGTTTTGTTTCAGACATTATGTTCTATGTGTAAAAATTTACAGTTTAAAGTAGGGTTTTTTAAAATTTGATGAGACCAAGTGAAAGCATTATCAAAACTAACTCCAGATTTTGTTTCTATTTTGTGTACACAAACCTACAAAGGGCAGCTGTGACATTACAAAGTTTGAAAATTCCCATGATAAATAGATTAAAATTTAATTACTGTATTAAAACTATATGATGAATTTATTTTTTCTTGCTTTAATCTCAATTAAATTATTAGTTTTGTTCATAGGTGAAGAGGTATCATGTAAGTTCATTTATCATTTTATGTTTGTTTGAAGGTTAGAGTTACTGGGTTATCAACTGATGTGGTATTAGGTGAAATAGTGAAATTCCACATTGTAATCAGTGAAACAGAGATAAAAAGATATTAAAATACTTAAATGTATATATGTAGCATTATGATTACATGTATTACCAGTGTAGTAAGTAATATTCTAGAATATGTGTTAACTTAGTAACAAAATAAAAAAAATGAGTGGGGGAATTCAAAAATGTTTACTACCGGTTTTCTGTGGGTGTGGCTTTGTGGGCGAGGCAAGAGAAGGATACTGCAAAATCCCCATTCCCTTCCCACTCTCAAAATTTCTGTTGCTGGCTCTCCAAAACCTGTCAAAGCTGGCTAAATACCACCTCTTTAACAAATCCAATATTGTAATCAGATACACTGAAACTTCTTAATCCAAATTTTTCTTACAGTCATATTGTCAAAGAGATTACATATCCCGGTCTATCATAAATACTAACTTATCAATGAAATATCCTAAAATAGGATGTCCACCATCAACAGCTGGTTGTTTCCAAGAGATGATGACATAATCTTTGTTAGCATCCAAACACTTCACATCTAAGGGAGAACCAGGGACTCCTGCTATATCAGCATCAGCATCTACATGGAAGGAGACATGCTTTTAAGAATATGACTGTTAACAGAATAGGTTCTATTACCTTATTAGTACAGTTTTAATTTTTCACTAATTTATCTATAAGTGATGTCATAATAAAAACACAGTTATTAAGAATAATAAGAAACTATTTTTGATTACACTTTCTCTCCCTCAGTTCATCCAATCAATCACCCAATATCCATGCAAATACATTACATTGCTGACTGATAACATCCATTATTAAAATTTAGAATATCAATATTGCAAGCATGACATTATTTGGCTTTCATACAACCTTTATTATAAAATTAGAAAGAAGAAACTTTTTCCATTTAGATCAAAATGTTTGTTATACAATGTAGGTTTTGGTCTTAAGCTGATTGCTTAATATTGAAGTCATACACAACACACACAAGCATGCTAATAAAATAAAGAAAAACAGATAAGTAGATTATATTTTACAAAAGTTAAAGTATTGGAAAAAGAGGGGGAAGAAAAAAAATCTATTGATTTTTTAAGTTCCACTTTTATGTACCTATATCTGCTAATTTGCTGTACTATAAAACTTTAAAGCCTCCTTAGAAGCCAGGCTGTGGTTGTATTTGCAGGCTGTACAATATATGGTGTATTGTATGTGTGGGAATCATTCTTCCTTAAATTTGGTTAGTCTTTTGTCACACACACACACATTTTTCCATTACTGCATGGAATAGAATTACATTTCTCCATGTCTGTTTCCAATCAGATATTGTTGGAATTTTAACTCTTTCACTGGCTCACGTTATTTGTGAAATTACAAATAGCTATCTCTTGGTAATATTCTATATTTATGATGATATATATTTTTGATCATGTTCAATAAGAGGAGTGCTATTTCCCAGGACCTGCTGACCTGGTGCCATTCTGGACTTGATCAAAGAGTCAAGAATTTGAAGGGTATCATTGAAAAGTTGGCATTACTCTCTTCAGCTGCTTTCAACAGCTGACACTGTGATATTGAGGCACTGCATGGACTAGTGAAATGTGATCATCCAACACTTGTGCAACAGAAATTCCAGAACTTGTTCAAAGTATGAGCTCCCTAGTGAAATGCATCATCTGTACAAAAATCTAAGAACAACCTGATGGAAAAGAACAACATGAATATCTATAGTTAACAAAGTACAAAACTACTGTAAGTATGTATGTATGTATAAAATTTATAACTAGATAAAGTGATGCTTATAGAATTACAAGTGTTCGTTTAAAACAAAATCTGTGATTGGCCTTCATAAGAACACATTCCATAAAGATTCTGATAATTCTGAGCATAGTGTGGTTATTCATTTAGAAACCATAGATCTCAAGCATATGTTTATGTGATGACACAAAAAAAGGTGATAGGGCTTATTTGTTTGAAAGAATTATTGTTGGGCAAAGAGCTTATGCAGACCAGGTAGTGACTACACACATAGCTATTCTTTTACCAGGTTCAATCAAACAAAAACAGCCTTTCTAAATCACAAAGACATTTTTTAATTTGAATTTGTGTATGTGAAAGATTGAAAGGAAAAGAGATTTTCCTTTTTGGTCTTTTTACATCAGATGTAAAGATTTGTTATTAAATGTTTTGGTATTTCTAATTTTTGCATTTTGGGATGGTGGCAGGATGCTCCCAAAGTACTTATATGTTTTGAGCAGGGGCTGAATTTGGGGAAATAAATCAGTTACATTTCCTCTTTTCAGCATATGCAATAGACTTTCACTCTCATACACAATCTGTGCTTTAGTTCAGAGATCAAACAGGCATGGCATCTGCTCCATCCTAAACTATTTTTGATCCTTGATTTATTTAACTGATTAAATTTTTATGCCACCCTTCTCCCTTACAAGATGATTATGGGTGGCTTTCCTACCCAATAGAAAATTGGAAAACAACTTTAAAAAGTGACCATTTTCTAATAAAGACTGAACTTGAAAATGAGCTGGATCAAGATGAATGTTGGCAAAAATAATAATAATCCCCAAGTCAGACCAATTGACTGACAGTTGTGCAGTGGTTAGGAATGTACCACCTCCTCGGTTCTTAACCTCTTCTCTGATTCCTCCTCATGAGCCAGACTGGAACTATTATTAAGAGGCTGTAAATAATTCTAAACACATGTTTTGCATGCTTTCCCTATTCTGTTTTAGTCCTAATAATACTACTCATTCCCTTTCTTCTTTTAACCATATGCGTATGTGTATATATACTACATGTATGTGTGTACATGTACGTACACACACACACACACACAGACACACACATATATATACCAGTGGTGAGTTCCGGATCCCGTTGCAACCAGTACAGTGCAACAGAGCCGGGTATCCACCACATGCATGCACGCAGCACACGCACAGCACACGCGCAGCACACGCGTCAATGAGATAGGGAGGGTTCAATGAGTCACATAAATTAGTGAGTGGGCTTCTGCAACCAAGGAGGAACATGAATATGGGTCTTTACAATCATAATTTAACACCTTAAACACTATATCACATTGGCTGAATTTCGGCTTTAATAAAGCCTAAAAGAATCAAACTGGATGCGACACAAGACAAAAGTATACAATTTGGTTCCCTTTAGAAATTTGGGATCAAAGACTACATTTACAAGGGACGCGAGAATCACATTGCCCTCCTTTGACATAATATATCTTTAATAAGATCTCCTGGCAACATTTTGATTGGCACAATTATCTATTGTAAGGAAGAAAATTCCTATATTAAATGACATTTTTTGATAATTGACAGTATTATTATAATTAATGGTAATCAGAGCTATAAATCATAATCATATGAAATGTGTCTATATTAGAGAAGAGAATATAACACTGAAATGTCGCTGTCATTGGCGCCACCTGCATCACTGTCTTTACTTTATAATTACTATAATATATCTTACCTCCAACAAACACATAAGCACTGTACTCCTCATAATAGTCTCCCATTATCACACGAAGAGTATAAAGGCCTTCATCTTCTTTATTAGCATGAGTCAAGGTCAGTGAGGCTCTTTCTCCACTCCAATGCATCTGAACCCATTTTGATGGAGAAATCAAAACTCCTAAAAATTAAAAAAAAAATGTCATGAACAGATACCACTCACAAATGGAATTATGTTTAAATAAACATCCTTTCCCAAGGAAATACCTAATAGTCCTTTCACAATGATACATTTGACTGAGTTTAATGCACTGAAGCCACCCTTTTCAAAACATTGCACAAAATTGTGTAAGTGGTTTTAGGTTTCTTTCCAACTTTAGATACTGTATATGGAAAAGTTCAATCAATAATGTGTTTGCTTAAGAGAATGAAAACATTTCCTTGTGTGATATTAAAAATGCACATTTTCTTCATTCATGAGTGTCAACTGGTTCAATAATTGTGGCTTGGCCTTATGGAATTAGTCTCACTCCCAAGTCTTCACATTGATTTCAGGGCTTTCCAAAAATGTTTTCATCCTCAAGGCAAAGAAAAGCTATTTCCAGTTTCACTCAACTTATTAAAATGGATTGGCTGTTAAATCTTATTTCAAGTCAGAAAATTATCTTCAAGTGAACCTATGAACACAGTGTATCTTAAAGAGTCAGGAGAGATTTTAAGGTGTATATAACACTAACCATTCTATATTTTAAGTATCTGTCTATTGAGAGGCTACTCTCCCATTCATGGCCAATCCTCAGTTTCAGCAAGAAGACAGAAGAGGCTTTCACTAACTAGTTAACATTGATATAGGTAGTTTTTTCTGTTATACAGTGAAAATAATTTATTACAGTCTTTAATGAAGAAAAATATTTCTTAAACTGAATAATCAATAGTTTTACAGTTTATTGTGCTACAATAGCTTAAAAGGAAATCATAGTTAAATATCCTGGCTTATTGTAGTATGCAATTCAGCCACAATCTGAGAATAAAAGTAACATTAGAATAGGTAGCTTTCAGTTTATGTCCATTTCTTCAGTGACCATTCAAAATTACAGAGGTGCTGAAATAAAATAAATGTATAGTTGGTCCTTGAAACTCTGGCCATCACAGTACCCTGTAGTCATATGATTACAATCTGGGTGCTCAGATGCTTGGCTCGTGATTATGATGTTGCAGGAAGCTATGGTCACATGATTGCCATTTGTAACCTTCTCTGCTAGTTTCCCACAAACTGTGAGGAAGTGAGGGTTAGTGAGGAAGCCACCAGGGAATGTCAGAGGTTTTGCTCCAGTTTTTTTCTCCTACCTGCAACACATCTACCTTGCTGCATGCAACGTGCACCAGCCCTCTCACGGCCTCCTTTGACTCACATGTGGCCTGTCCAGCCATCCCAATGCTTCTCTAGGCCTTCCCTCCATGGTACCGTATGCTCCTTATGTGAGACTCCTGCTTCATCACTTAACAACCCATAAGTTCTGGTGCTATGGAGGGCAAAAGGAGCTGCCAGGATTTGTATTGCTAAGGGGTGTAGTCACAAATGCATCGCTTAGTGACAGCAATCCCAATCCCAATTGGCATCGTAACAGGACTACCTCTTGCCACAACTTGCTTTCTATTGGGTGATCCACTTTTCCCCCTACAACTTCAAATGTATAGAAATATCCTAGACAGACATAATCTAACTGAAACAAAGAAGAACTTTATCTTTTAGTGCATGCTTACCATTCCTGTACCACTGGATTTCTGGGTGAAAACGCTTAATATCAGGATGAATGACAACTGTGCAGCCCAGACTCATTGTCTCACCTTCTCTTCCAAAAGAAACATCAAATGCATCCACAAAATGTATTTCAAACCTGGAAGCATAGCCGTATGGACTAACACCAAGGCCAACTGTAAGAAGAAAAACTAAGCTTATTCCTTTGTTAAAGCTGGATTATTTAAAGTCAGGTGCTAAGCCTCTTTTCTTCTTCTGAAAAGATAATTTTTCAGATCACCAACAGTGGAAGCAATTTTAAAGAGAGACATACCAATCTGGGAAGTATATCATATAAGTCAAAATTGGTCAGTTTTCTTTAGTATAAGATCAAAGTTCCCAGTTGAAAAGATATGCCTCAAATTCTCTTCACCATTCTCTTAATTATATTATTTAAGTGATGCTTATGTGATATTTCATTGTTTCATAAATTAAGTTGATTTATTTTTATCCTTTTATCATGATTTAACATAAAAGTGGATGTTGTTTTCTGTAGGCTGGATATTACAAGTCTGAGTTATATAACTATGCTAAAAATGGGTTTGGCACTCAGTTCATTCAAGCTGCATGTTATTAGTTTAAGAATAGTCCTGACAAATTCAAACAGTGGCCCTTTGGTTAGAACATTAACCAGTGAGAGATTATACTGTTGTTTCTGTTGTTGTCTTTATTCTGAAATCAGCTGAACAATAACTTTAGAGAACCAGATAATTTTTCTGAAAGCAATACTGGCAAAAAAATGACTTCAAAAGGCTGCATATGTTACTTGCTGCATTGGGCATTTTTCTTTCTATTATGGTAAATGGAAAACTCTGATTTCCACAATAATATACTTTAGAATCCTAATGATAGGAAATTAATGTTCCCTGAGTCAACCTATATTTTGTTCACCATATAACAACGTAATTCTTATAAAGGGCATTTAAAGTCATGGACTAATGAAAACTAGATAAAGCAGTGAATTCAGCAGGAGTGCCAGATCTGGGCAGCACAGAATACTGCATGGGTATTGAAGGATTTTGTACATGTTTACTAACATCTAGTGATCAAGTGGAATTTGCAGGCTCCAACTTTTAGAAGTCTAAAAGTTGGAGCTTGCAAATGGAGAGGGGGATATATCAAACTTGGTGATGCTGTGAGCCCATAAAATAATGATCTAATAATAGATCAGGGATGACAGACAAAAATGTAACATTGGAATTGCATAGTATCAACATGATGTGGCTTTTCACCAGATACTTTATTATATGTTAATATATATGATACTTATCTTAATAAGATAAAGTGCTTAGAATCTTAAAATAAAATTCTATCACATATATTATCAAAGGCAATAGGAAGAACTAGGCAATATTCTCTGCCTCCAACTGCATCTGATATTGCAGTATAAGATAAATTATTATAAAATATTAATACTTCCAAAAAGAGTATATTTCTTTAAATAATCTTCTCAAAACATTATACGGAACATTAAAAATTATACTAATACATTTCTGAATGACCTGCTATAATTTTCCTCATAATGAAGTTTATCAACAACTTACAGCTTAAGGGCAGTGTGATAGTTCCAGCATGGAAAAAACTTTCATCGAACTCTCCTTTCTTATATCCTATAGTGAAAAAAAAAGCAAAACAATATTTCTACTGTCATTTATCTATAGGCCGCAAGACAAAATTTTAACAAAATTTTGCTAAAAAAATGCTAAGGAATGAATATTTGAACAAACCTACTTTTTACTACTACAGAAGCATAAGCTGAAAGTTCTCCTTTGACATTCATGGCAGAAGCACGATACTGAGCAGTATCATCAAAATCACATCTGTGAGGAATGAAGGATTTAGGAATAATGTTAATGTCATAAAAAAGCATTATGCTCCTATATTTTGCAATAATGATCCTCTGGTCCCTTCCACACATGATGGCTGTGCTGATTTTAGAATGTTATCATTTTGGCATGGTCCCCATGTACATGAGTCTTCCAATGGGCTTTGCAGTTTCAGAAATGAATTGGTCAACTCCTGTTCCTGTCTTCAATGCTGTGACTACAGAAGATAGTCTTCCTTCATAAAAGCTGAATGGGCAGTTTCCCATTAGTGGAAATTACTGCCTTGTTCTTCCTTTTGGTTTCTTGTCTCCTGAAATGAAGCTGCTATGGTTGCATGGCTTATCCTGCATTAGTTTATGATCATAGAGGGGTATTTTGCTATGACCATAAAAAGTCACCACCTTTTTGTGTGTGCTTACTTGTTTTCCTTGCCATGAAAAGCAAATAGGGAAGGAAGAAAAACAAAGGAATAAGGCAAGGCACCAGCCAGCTACCATTTTAGGCATCCTCTCTGGTCACCCAGGGCTACCAGATGTCCAAAGGAAAGTTAGAGTCTTCATGGAATGGTAAGAGCCAAGCCAGTCACTGTGTGGAAGGGGCCTTTCTTCTATCTTGCTTAGGCAAATTTTGTTCAGATTTATTTATCATGTTCCCTTCCCTCCAAAATTGCTCATTCAACTAGAAAATGTTAGCATAAGAAAAAAAAGGTTACATTGCATGGTAGGATTCAGGGTGAGTATGAGTAAGTCATGATGATTTTAAAAGCAGATGTGATATAATACGGGCATTAAAAATAATAATTAAAGGAGCTTGTTATTGTTTTACCCCAATGTCCAATATCTCCAGTTTCCCACCAGAGCTATTATTTTCCAATATTATTTCACCTTCAGTGCACCATTTTTAAAGATTTATTTAATATATTAATTCCAGTAGCTAATTTGACTGTTCATATTTACTTAATGTTTATTTATTGATGCAATCTCTATAGCCACCCTTCTTAAACACATGACTTTCCAAGGCAAACTGTCATAAGAAGTTACACTATATATGAACATTTCCTACATCTCAAGAGCATTCTGATTCTTAAATATGAAAACAAATAGCTTTTATTCTACGAAATTCACCCATATTTTGTCAGTATGATGTTTTACCACTAGACAATAATTTAATTTCTCCATTGAATTCAGTTCTTGCACAGTATTTCCAAAATTCTGTTTAGTAAAGAATAGATCTCAGATAGAATTGTTTGTATGAATGAGGAGCAGGATGGGGATAGGAATATGCAATGTAGTTAGATGGGAAAAAGGGAAATATTACACATTATTGAAGGGTTCAACAAAAAGGAAAAATGAAAGAAGCGACTGTTAAAAGGTTTGGGAGTTTGGTTTGTTTTTTGTTTTGTTCTTTCAACCTTACCTCAGGTTCTCAATATTTCCTCTTGGGAACAAATCTCTCCACAAAAGTAGTTTCTTGTGGACTCCTTTTAATTCATGGAACAATTTGACTCAATTTTATAGAAAAGGATTGTTTTTTGCCAATGAAGAAATAGGATAATGTGCTACATAGAACCAGGATCTTATATCCTATGCAGTTAAACTGTATTCTTAATTCTTAATAACATTTTGATTGTATTAAGACCCTAAATCTGATTAGCTCTATTTAGGATGTCAGCCTAAGCATGGTCATAGGACTAAGCTAGAGTTCATGGAAGATGAATGTTAATTCACTTCAACTGATATTTTGTACATCACTTGAGATGATGTGTAGGAAGTGAATCTTTATGACAGGCTGTGTGGTTTTCTCACACTTTATGGGCAAGAAATAAGCCAAAGTATCAATCATCAGAGTGGCTTGAATGCTAGTCAGGATAACATCAGCTGAACCATTTGCAGAATAAAGTGATATCCCAGCAGCAAGTTCTAAGCATCATGAAAAGAAAGCAAACAGTTAGTCATTTAATTTGTTTCTAATATATATTTTATTGCTAGTTATTAGGTGAAGGAATTGTGATACATTTTGTTTCATGTGCCAAAATAACTTGTCTGAATGCTGATATTATCCAAGATATTATCTGGCACCACATGCAGAAAAATATCTCAAGTCAGATTGACACACACAAGTGGAAGATGCTTCCATCCACACATTGAATGATGGGTGTGGGTCATAATGGTTTTATTACTTTCCATCTTCCATGACTTTTAGCCCTTTTACTAAGTAGCACATCATTCTGTGTGGGTCTCCTGCATTTCTGTAATTCAGAGAAGCTGCAGTACTTTAGGTTCAAGTTAATACTTGTAGAAATAATACAGAAGATACCACAATGTTAAATTTCATTTTATATTCATTAGCTTATTACAGATGATCACACTAGGGCCGCTTTTTTTAAAAAATAGGCAGTTTGCATTGCAGAGTTTTTCTAAAAAGTAAAATCTTCATCTTTCCACCAAAAGAAAAAAAAGTTATGGGCAATGAATTCTAGTTGTACCTAGAATTAAATTAATGGAAGAGTTTTTGACTGAAAAAAATATGATTCCGATAAAGGCCAGGGTCTGATAAAGAACTATTTGCTTTAAGAATGTAAACAGAGGCATGTTTTGTCTGGAAGTCATCTTTAGCCTTACTGTTAGTACTTATTAAGTGCTTAAAACTATATTCTAGTTAATAGAATAGAATATAATTTGAATAGAATTAGAAAATTGTTATTAATTTATTATTATTAAAACTATTAGAAAATTATTATTTTCTAATGGCTTTCAGAGTAGGATTAGAATCTATCATGAAGATAACAGCAAAAAGAAATGTAATTTAACAGACTCCTTTGCCAATAATGTTGTTATAGAAATTGCTGTAGATAATGGTGATGTGTTTTCAAAATATTATTTTATTTTATTGCTTGAATACAGTCTACATTATGTGTGAATATATTTAGTTGAAATTTTAGATACAGAATTGGACTCTAGGTATCATACGATATCACAATTATCTGGAAAACAGCTAATCTGTAAATAATAGTTTCAGTTAAAACAATATCTCAGCAAGAAAACATCCCCCCCCCAAGATGGCGGCGCATTTAGACGCTGTGGCTTTGAGCTCCTGGTGCCACAGTAGAGTTAGGCAAAAACTAGTCTATACCTGCAGGGAGTTATTAAAGATTTTTAACCAATTTCATTGTATTAACCAATTTTGTTGTACAATGACAATAAAGATTATACTTATATTTATTACTTCTTAATGATCTTTGATCACATTCCTTATACTATAATAACATTGTACAGGAGCTAATGGAACATATCAATCAAAATGATGTTCATTCATAAATTTGTACCTGTTAAAAATCTATATTGTGATATATCCTGACATTACTTTGGGCAGCAAAAATACTATGCTAATGACTTTTGAGTTTAACTGCAGTTATAAAATAACTTACATAGGGTAATCATGAAGGCCATGATTACTTCTGACAAGATTTCGGTGTAGACATCAACATTTCTAGAAACAAGGCTGATATACTCTAACATCACATTTAAGAACACCTTGACAAGGTGAAAAGACAGTTGAGCACCAGGAAGCAAATTTACTGTTGTACTCTTCTGAAAACACAAACTTTAGAAACATAACTCAGAACCTGGTGTAGACTAGATGAAGCAACTGGCAAGGAGCATTAACCAGTGATCCTATACCAGCCCACCTTCATATCACCAAAGTCAGACCTGTTACTGAATAGGACAAATTCAACTAGATTCATCATCCTATGTTACTTGCATTGATCAGACAGTGTTACATTGATAAGATAATCAGATCCTGGATTACGTGTTTCTCTTATTGACTACCTGGCATTTAGTAACAAATCTTTCAAGCTTTGGATAGTGATTTAAATTACACAAATTCTGCTTGCTGGATGGGCAAGCAACCAATACATATCTAGAATCTAGATAAATTTCTATTACAACAACACTATCGTTTTCTCTCTAGTTTCTTCCACTGATAGCCATTTTTCAATCTTTAATTCTGACATTTCACATCCCTCAAGAAATGCTTTCATATTCCCATTTTTTTCTATTGACAGACAATAACTTGTTCAGGCATTCGATCTACCCTTGAAACTAACAGAGAATGAAGACATGTTAGTTGATTCCCATGCTAAATCCTATCATCCTCTGTTCTCTGGGAGATAATATCTGCATTGACAAGCAGAGCCAGATCTAGGCTAAAGCCTGAGTAAGCAACAGCCTAGGGGCATCAAATCAAAGCCCAATATGTTAACTGTTTGCTGAAAATAGCTAATTATGCTTAATATACAAGGTGTAGAATAAAAGGGAGTAAGGAAAAGAAGGCATTATATTAACCTGGTTTCCTTTGCATTTAATTCATACTGCCCAAAATTATGAAAAGGGTTGTTTAAAATGCCTTATAAGCATAATTTATTTCTTAAAATGAGATGTCATGTATTGTATCCCCTTTTAGGAAATATATTTAGATTCATAGGCTATATAACTTATCTTTCTACATTGTACACATTTTCATTTATTGTATTACTTAAATGCAGAATTTTTAGTTTAAATCTTTTCTATATTAAAATAATTGATGTTCCGTATATTCTTAATTTTTGGGAGCACCGGGAAAGATAAATATAGGGAAAAGACAACAACATCTCTGAAAATCTCATCCCCCAAAACAACCCAATATTTCATAAAATGCTTTCACTACTTATTTTTACAATAATATAAGTTTATACCAGCATTTGAGCTGGACAAAAATGTAAAATCTGTATTAATATCAATAGGCATTTCCTACCCTAAAGAGTATTTAAGAATATAGTATAATAATGATGCTATATTATATAATTTATTACTACGAAAACATATACTAGGCATAAAATGTTATAAGGAACGTAACTAGTACAACAAACCCTGTTTGGATACAGTTTGCATTTTCCACAAACTATTAGATTTGAAAGTTAATTTTATGAACTTTCTGCTTTGTTGGCATACTTAGTCAATAAAAAAGATTAAATAATTTCTAATTTAATTAGTACTTTTTATTCTATATAGGGTCAAATCAGAAAATGATTATTATACATTCTTTCCTATAATAATTTAATCGAGATTTAATTTCTAAATAAAGGTACATTGAATTTGTTTTAAGATTGTCTGTCATGGTTTCCTATAACATATCCAGGTGTCAAGCTTCTCATTACTACACCATTTTCCTTATGCTAACATGTTTTCTTTTTTTAAAAAAAAACCAATTACATGCAATATAATAAAATAATCACAAATTCTTTTTTAGGGAATTCAAAGCACAGATATATTGGTAGCTTTCATAAATTGTTATTGTCCCCGTAGGCCAAGACAGCTTCCAATCATCCAGTTCTTCCTCCCATATTTTCCAGGGTTACACATCCCATAAACATATACACGTTTTGTTCTTCTAGCAACAGCATCCCAAAATATGAAGCTTGAGCAGGGCCAGCAGATTTCCTTGTGTGCCCTGCAGTCATGGGAAATTAAAATTTGTGAAAGCTCAACAGGATCTCTTGCTCGTTAATCATGAGTTTTTGTACTTGGTTCAATAAGAAATTGCAAAATTCTACTTAAATCAAGTTGGAGCCATTTATAACAGAGGGTCTTATGTAGAAAAGATATAAAAATATTTTGGTGTTGTTCAAGACCCAGATTATATTGAGAGATTTAAAGGATCCTTGTAAGAGTAAGATTTGAATAAAAAAAAAGCCCAATATCACAGACATATTATGACTCTCTTTAAAGGGCAAATTCCCTTAAAGATTAAGAGCATTATCTGGCATTACTTTCAAACATTAGAAATTACCTAGAATTTCTTATATGCCTAGAATTCAGTAAATTATCTAAGTATATATCAAATATAAACATTAATGTATTAATTAATTAATTAATTATGCTAGATAAGTAATCTTAATACAGTACTAGTGGAAATTTATCAAGAAGGACGTACAAAACATCAAATCAGCTTCAGGATGTCTTATATTGTTACAAGGAGTTTGAGAATATGTATAACTTTTCATAAAATGGTTCTGTCCCCAATAAATTAAAAACCAGTAGTTCCTATTTCAACATTCTTGCAGTATATTACTAGCACCATCTTCAAAAGACATACTCATATACTATAGGGAATTATCACATACTGTAATTCTAAAGAAAAAGGAAAAAGATTACAAAAACTATATACTATTCCCTTACTTGTTAATCTCCAAAGAGTGCATCCCATATCGACTTTGGATTTCATATTTACCAGGATGAGTATGGATATTGATGGGAACATTGTTTTTATACCTATGAAATAAAAATGGTTTTATGATAAACACATCAAACGAAGAAGAAATTTCATAAAAAATAGATTTAGCAAAAAATAAAGAATGAGACTAAATTGAACTACTTGTTCACATATAAACTGATTGAAAATATCTAACTGGAATATTGCAGTGTAGAAAAATATGACTCATAAAGTGCAACACTTTTACGCATCTGATTTCATATTACATCATTTGTATACATTTATGGAAGGGTATATGTAGTAATAATAAAATAAACATGGCAAACTTCAGTAAGACTGCTGAGTTTTTATTTAGCTTTGAAAAGCATTTAAGGAAAAAAAAATATCCAGAAGATGGCAGCAAATATTTCCATCAGCATGGAATACGAAGCATTTGTCAATAGTATTATTGAACTTGAAGTCTTAATTAACAAGTATTCAATTATGTACCCTACTGCATTCTCTTTTGTAAAACTGTTTTTAAAAATCTGATTTTGGTTTGTGTTTCAGTATTATTTGTTTAGGGACCATTTGAAGTTACTTATTACTGCTCCTTCAAGTTATGACCATTGCTGTGTTCTTGCAGTCATGTGATCACTATTTGAGTGCTTGGTAACTCATCCTTATGACACAAGGGGTGCTTCAGCTCCTCCACCTGCCTATCTCCACCCCTATCTTGCACTCCATGGCCCCTGCTGCCTAGCTGATCTTTGCTTTCTTATTGCTCCTGCTGCTGACCAAGCATGCCCAGTCTGGCTCTTGGTAAGGCGGCTGTGGGCTACATGACATGTTATTGCCAAGGTCGTGCCCAGCAGTTTCTTTGTGAGACCAGGGAAATATGATTACAGCTAGCTAGAAGCTGCCTAATGAACAGCCAGGGCATACACACCTCATCAGCACTAGGAGCAAGAAGTCAGCTGAGATGGTGGAGCCCAGGGTGGCAGGGGTCTCAAGATATAGGGTGGAGAAGACTACTGTGGCTGCTACTCAGCTGGGGCCACTGAGACTGACTAGGATGATTGTGGCTTGGGCCATACTGCTGGGGTAGCCGGAGCTTCCTTGAGCAATTGTAGCTTTGTGTTACACTGCTGGACAGACTAGAGTTTGCACTGTGTTGCTAGACCAAGTTGTGGCAGCTGAGACTTTCAGAGGTGGCAGTAATTTTTGGCTATGTTGCAAATCAGGGGTTTCTTGGAGCTGCAGAGCTATATTGCACCAAGAAGTCCCTAAGCCTCAGCATGGCAAGCAGCCCCAAGACTACACGGCTCTCGAGCCAAGGGAGAATGCAAGGTGGCCAAAACAGACGAGATGAATAGGCAGTTGGAGAGAGTTGAAGGGGAGGCAATCCCTTACACCTTAGAAGAACTGAGGCTCGGAGTTAGGAGGGATCAAGGCTGGAATGGACTCTTAATTTTGAAACCAAAATCCCTCTTTATGTATTATTCTCCCTTATTCATTACAGCACTACATTTTTTCTAGTATAGGTATAACAACAGCAATTACAACAACATTTTTTTCCATGGAGTTTACCATTAAAATGGACCAATATATTTTAGATCAATAATTTTACTATTTTATTATTCTAAACAATTACCTTGTATAGATTGTATACCTGATTATATTAATTTTTATGCCCCAAATTCTTAAACGTTAACTTACAATTTACTTGTACAGTATTATTATGTGATTATACTAGCCTAATCCATGATTTTAGTTTATGACAAAAAAATGTAATTTGTAGTACTGGTCTATGATCAGCATGGTTCCTTTTGATAAACAGCTGTGACATCTAGTTGGATCAGACTCCAAATTATTATATTTAGCTCTTCTAATGAAAGGCACAACAACAAAAATATTTCTTTTATCCCTCTTCACATTCAAAGGTGTTGCCTTTCAATAGCTTGTGTCATGGAAAATGCACAACTTGTTATATTAAATTTAAATGGAACCAAATTTTACCACAATTAACAGCCGAACTAAAGCAGTGGGTTAACTTAAGGATTATTTTGCTTAGCATATTAACAATTAGTGCACATGTACAGGAATCAAGAATGACCATTCTTAATAGATTTTTTATTTTAAAAACTGCTATATTTTTCATCACTTTCCAGCAAAAAACTTTGTTTCCTCACTTTTCAACTGCATGTTAATTTGCTGTATAATAATACTTTGTTAATCTTGTATATCTATATTATTGCTTATATTATATCATAGAAAGGAAATTACGCTGAAGATGACTTCGAACTACATTACTTGGACTAAAGGTATGAGGTTATTAAATATAAACATCTATTCTGAATACTCTAAATAGTCTAATATTCTGAAAATTCTAAATAGCAAAATACTAAACTGAATGAACCTTGTTGTTATTTTTTTACATTAACAGAAATTTACCTGGTGCACACAAATACCAGAACAGATGTTCTTATTCTGTTCTTAGTTACATTCTTAATTACAATTACCTTAATAATTTAAACAAACATATGTGACTGACAGAGAACAGAGTAACTGGCTGGACTAGATTCAGAAGCTGTGAGATCAGATAATACGCTCAACAAACAAGAGACTTTAAAATGACTTCCCTTTGTCCCTCCCTCCCTCTCTTTCTATCTCTACATATGCATTTGTGTGTGTGTGTGTGTGTGTGTGTGTGTGTGTGTGTGGTGGGTTTCAAAAATTTTTAGAACCTCTTCAGTAGCTGTGGCCTACTTTGTGGGAGTGGCTTGCCGGCCATGTGACCAGGTAGGAGTGGCTTGCTGGTCATGTGACCGGGTGGGAATGGCTTGCCGGCCATGAGACTGGGTGGCCAACTTATAAAATGTGGTGAAACTCACTTAACAACGCTCTTGCTTAGCAACAAAATGTTGCCTCAGAAACTCTGGCATTTGAAGCATGCAAGTCTTAAAGCTGTCAAGTTACAAGACCCTTGCACCCATAACCCTTTAGAAAAAAAAACCCTAGGGGTGTTCAAACTTGACAGCTTTAAGATTTGTGGACTTCAACTCCCAGAATTCCTCCTCTTGCTCTTTATCTTGATGATGTGCGGATGGGCAGGGGAAGGGAGCTGGAACTGGTTCTAAACAGCACTGTAGATTTGTGGAACCTCTGCTATAGAAGAGGTTACACCTGGCAGGAACCCACCCCTGGTGTGTGTATTAATATGTGTATATTTTAAATGTTTGAAATGCAAAAACAATCTTTTTAATAAGCTGATTTGTATAATATTTAGCTACCTATATCTTTTCAGAATGCTTTTATGAAAGCATGATTATACAATACCTACTCAGTGATGGGATTCAGCCAGTTTGCACCTATTCGGGAGAACTGGTTGTTAACTTTCTAAGCAGTTCGGAGAACCGGTTCTTGGAAAAAACTCTAATTTCATTTTATTCCACTTTACAGGGATAATCCTGTAAGGAAGGCAGGAAGGAAACATTCTGGTGTTGTTTCTAGCCTAGTTTATAGAAACTGTCTCTCCGGTTAACCCTTATTCCATTGTAATAGCTAAGGCCAAGTGCCCATTGATGTGAGTGACATTGAGTTGGCCACATCCACCCAGTCACATGACCACTGAGCCACACCTATCCAGCTGGTCACTAGGGCAGAAAACCGGTTGTTAAATTATTTGAATCCCACTACTGTACATACTTAAGTCCTAATTAAAAACTCCCCCGATACTTTGCTGAACTATAAATATAATGTAGCTATTTGTCTTGTTTTTTCATCTTTAAATATGTGAATATAATATATCTTCTTCTCCAAAGGGGGTGGGAGTTTGAGAGCTCTACAAGCAAGGAAATGTCCCAGAATAGTTGGGATACATCATAAACAAAATGACCTGGTATTGTTTGTTTAGGTAGACAAGATCTGGCAACTTTCACATATATAAGAAACTTTGAGAATGTTTTACTTGAGCTGTTCTTAAAGACAGAGTACTAATTTTCAGAAGAATCAATATTTTTATTCAAAACTACTAAATTAAAATCTCCCCAAGTTTTGCTGTGTGGCCTTATCATGAAGTGGGAGGGTGTTCCTGGGCGGCATGGGTGAAGAATGTCAGGAGTGTAGGCCAAGATTATACATTCCAGCAGGGTCGCCCAAAGTATGAAGGTCATTCCAGCTGCCCAATTAAAGCAAGCGGGCACCTATATTGGGAATCAGCTATCTAGAAACATGAGGAGGCAGATGATCACTTCAGAGACACTGGCAAAGATATCAATTCATACTGTATGCAAGTTAATTCTTTTAAGATTGTAGAAGTTTCAAATCATCTGTGTCATGAAATCTCATTGTAGTAATTTGAGATCTTTGGCATTATTCTATAAATTGAGAATAGTATACATATTCTCCTAATTTCCCTCAATTCTGTCCAGTTTATCTCTTTAAATAAGGCTGTTTTACCACATTCCCACAATATTAGTCAAGCAGAATATGGTTCAGAAATCAGTGATTACTAGTTCACATCTTTTCTTGTTTTGAAAATCAGCAACAGCAGGATAATCTCTGGAAACTGGGAAATTATTAGGAAGATGGCATTTAAGTTTTTCCTCCCGTCTCTTTTTCTAATGTAAATTATTCTATTTCATTAAAATTATTTCAAGAGTGGGGAACGGAAATGGTCTGCAAAGTATCAATTCTAGAAGCAACCTGCAATTAAGAACTTACATATTAAATTAAAGTCAACACAACACAATAGCTGACTTAAATTTTGGATTTCTTTCTTCCTGCATCATTTTACATCATGAACAATTCTGGATGTAACACATTTCTTCTTCATCTTTAGCTTATTTTAAGGAATACAATTTTATTTATGGCATGAAATAAAAGTCACACAATTTTAGCATCTGGTGAGCAACATTCCAGAAGAGGGAAGTCATTTCCTAATTTGGAAACGCAGCACATTTACTCTTTTTATGGGTTAGCAGTTCAAACATACAGTTGAATTCCCCAAAGATATGAGTTTTCCATATTTTTCCTAGTAAAGCTAATAAGAGAACATGACTGAATGTAACATAATTCACTATGTATAAGCATTTATTCAGCTGAAAACACTAAGGGTTCACAACTTTTATCACATTTCCATGTTGTATAAGTGCTGCTTGTTTCAAGCATGTGAATGACATCTACTTAACAAATGATAAGCAAGAGTTATTAGATTTCATTTCATATCCCAAAGCAAACACCTGTCGGATGCTCATTCTTTCCACTGATAGCTAAGTACTTAAAATGCAATTCTCTGCATGTTTCAGTCAATAGCAAATCACACTGAATTCCTAGATATATAGGACCAAAACTTAAATGTTCAGTGTTAGCACAATTTAAAGGGAAGTATTGCATCACATTCCATACAACAGCTAATTTAATTTAAAGTAAATTCAATTCTTGGATGTAGCTTCTATAACAATATTGGAGTGATGCAGTTTTAAATTACTCACATTGTCAAATTATATTTCAGGCAAGCTATCAAGTTGAAAACAACTCAGAAGAGTAATGGGACCAATATAACATCGTTATGCCAAAGTAATCATGTTATCATATTTCTGACTTTGAAAGGTTTTTTTTTTCTTATTTCTTAATCAGTTTGCATTCAGTTTAAAAATATATAATCTTTTTGTACATGTTCCTTTTTAAATATATAAATGTAATGCCTTTTTCTGTGAGATTTGCAAACTTTTCTTCATATAAACGTATTTGGAACACATCTTTTTCCAAAATAAATGCTTTTCAATTGACAAATTGTGCCACAAAATTCAATAGTGCCAACATCAAACTGTTAATGTGTTCAGTATGCATATTGATTCAAGAAGTGTATATTATATTATATTATTAATATTATTCCTAGTGTGATTTGGAAAATTCTCACTTAGAATTAATTGTTGTGTTGAAGCAAAAGTTACTTGTTGTGTTGTAGCACACTTAATGATAGCCATTATTCTCAAGCCCTCTGCAGGAATAAGATATACGGTATAAGCTCTCTAGGATATAGCAGGCGTAAGATAGCCCACAATGAAATAAAGTACTGAATTAAAGTAAAAACATGAAACATATTTTAATTTATATAATAATGTGTGAATTACTTTAAGCATGCAAAAATTCGCTAGACAATGTTAAAAGTTGGATTTGATATCTTCTCAATACAGCATTTATAGTAAATGTTATGTTTATGTTAACCTATTCTAAGTGCATTACTTCAACTTACAATGCTGATAAAGAGACAAGCATACCATGTAACACGAGGTTCTGGCCAGCCTCTCACAGTGCAGTGCAACCTGGCATTCTGTTTTTCCCAGACAGTGTGTGAACGAGGTTTGATAACAAATTCAGGAGCATGTAGCAGGCTATCTTCATTTAACTTTCTGTGGAACTCCTGTGTCTCTGTTATCTGTAAGGACAAACATTTCACCTTAAAAATCATCCTGTAGACATGCACTAGCCTTAGCTTTGTGGTAGACTACTACATAAAATATATTTGCTGTACAGCTCATAAATATAATAAAATATTATCATAATTTTCAACATGCCATTTAAGTACCTAATTATTTTCTTAAAGAAGATGACCACAGGATAAAATGAAAACATTATTATTTTCTCTAAATTCTAGACAGACTTAGAATCGACTGTCCATCACTTCCTCGGTGCAGAAACAGATGAGACCCTCCTCCCTGTCCTCTTCCTCCCACTTCCCCATCCCACTCCCAGTCTCACGAAATTGCAAATGTTTCCCATATGCATGTTTTCCAGCTTTGATTCGAATGGATATTTTCTATTGTTTTAAGACCTTCGGAGTTGATGGTCTTTGGCATCTAGATGAAGACTTTTCTCCCAATGGCTGTGCTACCTGGCAACCTCCAGTGGCTAATTATTATCCTGTGCAGCCATTGGGTTACTATGTTCTCTCCTGATTGGTATCTCCCTTAAAAAAAATTCTTACTGTTTAAAAAGCAATGTTTACAGTTTACAATTAGCCATTCTTAACTCTGGAAGCTCATGATCCATTTTCCAGTGAGCACCCTTTCCTTTCCACAGTCTAGGGAAAGCAAAGCTTCCCTTTCCATTTTTCAAAGAATATTAAAGCCGCTTCTGTAGTTGCTGCTTTGCTTTTTGAAGCTAAGCTAGCATTTCTTCCTCATTACAAAGCTTCCCTGCATCTTCAGGAAGACGTAGGAATGAAAAAGAAACCTGTTACCTGCTGCTTTCATTTTGTGGTGACAAAGTTAGGATAAGGGGATTAGGGCAAAAGGAGATAACGTGAGAAGAGAAGGTATCCAGGTCCACAAACAACAGGGAGACGTAAGAAAAGGCACATGGAATTGCAACTAGTTAAAAAGGAACAATCTCTGAAAGGAAGAAGTGGCACCAAATCAGTCAACGAGGTCCTTTCTTTGCATAGGTTGGAGGGGAAAGAAGCAGAGAAATGACCATTCAGTCATGATCTGGACTGAACACATGACTCCATTGCCAACTCTCTGCATTTGGGTCAGGTATTTTTGAAGTTGGCTTAAGAAAGAGAACAGCATGGAAAACCTGCTGTTAAAGGAAGCAGTGAGGCCAAGTAAAAGGGGAATGTGACTTTTCCCATGTGAAATTATGGAAATATTAGTATCTAATTTGGAATTTTGTTTCTCCCAACATAATCTTTCCTTACATGAAGAGAAATGTAGAAGGGTCAGAAATTGGCCACAGCACGTGCCAGTTGGGACAATAGATCTGCTGGTTGCAAAATCCTTTGGTATGCTCACTCATAGTCCAAGCCAAAAAAAACAGTCTACAGCAGTTCTGGAGCTGGCATTGATTTATTTATTGGCTTCAACAGGAGGGAATTCCTTTATCCAAACAAAGAGAGTACTGGGGATGGGAAACTGATCCTTCTACATTCTTGCCCTTCAACAGGCGCCAAGAAAGATGTTGGAGTTTTTCTCAGAGGGAACAGATTCATACTCTGCCCAATCCGTATAGACCCATAATTCTATCATTTTTATCTGTAGAGATACAGGAACATCACCTGAAAAATCTATTCTACAGCATTTCATATTTAGATACTGAATCCTACCAAATATTTAAGTCCTAATGGTTCAGAAATTATGTTTTTTCCCCACTTGAAATCAAACAGAAACATAATAACTAATAATGGCTTACTTATTTTTGTAACCATGTCCTCTATTTTGATATTTTTAACAACAGTAAACAACAACAAAGCCTCACATCATTAATGAATGAGTAATTTAATACCGTTTTCTTTAAAGCCAATCTTTCAGCTGTCTCCCGTATTGCTACTTTTCTTGATTTTTTCTCATGGTGTTCTTCTTCTACAGAAGAGGAAATTTTCTTTTTGGTTGTAGTGATCCCTTCCCCAGTAGCAAAAAGATTCCTTCTGGCAATATAAGCAGCACTTTCCTTAATTCTTTCTTCTTCTTTATCTGTAATTCCACTAATATAGTTTTCTCTGCAGTAATTAAAAAAAAATCCATTGCATATTGGAAAACAAGACATTTTATCTTAGCACTAGCTGATAACCTGGCATTGCCCGGATACTTATTTATAGGGGGGGAAAATGTCCAGACTAAACATAATTTCTAATGTTGGATTTTCCCCCTTACCAAAGGGAGTCCCTCCTTGTGGAGTATTGTGAAGCCGTTACCTTGGCAACTCAACTCTGCTGTACAGTAGAAGCCAGTATGGCACAACAGGCTGTATCTTAACAGAACACACACAGAGAGGGGTGTTAGGTGTGTCTTACCCCCCCCCATTTGTGTACCAAGTTTGGATGAAATTGCTCGAGGCGTTCCAGAGTTATGCTGGAACACACACACACACACACACACACACACACACACACACACTCTCTGATAGATAGATAGATAGATAGATAGATAGATAGATAGATAGATAGATAGATAGATAGATAGATAGATAGATTGATTTATAATAAGTTAAACATAGTCCACTGACTATATCAAGACGATGAAGTTGTCCAAAAGTTGTGAATGTTCCAACACTGGAAGTTTTTAAGATGTTGGATAACCATTTGTCTGAAGTGGTGTAGGACTTCCAGCCTAAGCAGGGGGTGGACTAGAAGACCTCCAAGGTCCCTTCCAACTCTTTAATTCTATATTCTAACAATGGACTTTCTATATCAGTTTCTCCTAATTTGTGCTGTAGATAAAGATTTAGGAATGAAAGTTGTGGATTACACAAATTTTAGCCCAATTTTCTGCATAATATGCTGTGTGGTGGACAAGCTGTTTTTCCTGATTTTCTTGAAAAATATTAGTTATCATCTTATTGTCTCTTTATCTTCAGGAAATAAAGGTAAATATGAAAATATACCAGTACTTGTACAAGATGTCGATGTTATGGAAATCTACTATATATCAAACTAGCTTAATTCTTTTAAAAAACATTATAGCTATTCGTCTTTACATCTGGTATACATATATTTCAGTATCAAAGTAGTATACTTCCACAATATACCGGTAAATCATAATGAAGACGAAATTTTGAATGCAGCAAACAGTTATTTAGAAAGCTAGCACCTGGGATTGGAAAAGGCAACAGTAATGGGCTATTTATTTAGCTTTTCAGTTAGCAGCTGCAGTTATTGACTTTAAGCAAATCTTCACATGTATATCCAATGTTGTATTCTTTTCATACTTTACCAATATTTTTAACATAAATGCCAGTTCATTGAAATGTGCATGCGAGTATTATGGTCAAATCCATATATGTAATTTATCACTATATAGTTGACACATATACTCACTCTGAATATAAATTTGAATATAAAAGATATTAAAAGGCTATCCATACCATTCTGAACATTAATTCAAACATTGAGCAGTTAGAAGAGGTACCGAAAGCATTCTTGAGATGAAGTGCCAAATGTTTAGACTGATTCTGAATGAAATTCTTAAACATTTTAAACTTTAGCCAGAGTGTAGAATGGCAGATTTACATATAAAATCAGATGACTGAATGATACATTTGGAATATTAGCATAGTAATAGTTATATTTTAGATGATGACATTCAAGTAACTGTTGGCTTAGCTAGGGATTATGTACTCTTAAATCCAAAATATTTCTGAAGGTCATTAGTTTGGAAAAGGTTTCCTTCATAATACCATCAAATCAAAGTACACGTCAAATATTATTAAATTTGGAATGTTAATAATCTACCCATAAGAGTGGGGGGAAATTGCAGTGGAAATAAGTAGAAATCAGAATTCATAAATTTGACTAACTGATGCCAAGGACTATTTTTATATCATGTCCAAAATGAAAAACTTTTAAAAATGTGTTTTGTGGCACCAATGCAAACAAAGTCTGTACAAGTCAGCAATCTAAAAGTGGTTGTCTTGCATCAGATCATTCTTATTAGAATATTCCTAAATTAGCTTTGGAATCCAATTATTTTAGGTTCAAATCTATCTTTATCAGTTGGCCAGCAATCAATACAAGCTATCAGCTTCCTAAAAGTAATTTGATTTTTTAAAATTACATTGGCTGTCTCAAACAATTATCTCACCATGACAAGGGGCAAATTGACCTAATTAATAATTTAGATATGGTTTACAACTATAACATGAATCTGAGTTGTAGCTTTCAGATAATAAATAGGTGGCAGTGGTATCACATAGTCCAGTACTTTCTGGCACAAAGAATGGTTAGACTTATTATGAATCAAATTAACTTTTTATTCCTTTAAGAAAGACTGGCAGAGGCTAAATTGACAAACAACAAAGTTATCATATTTGTTTTATAAGCAAAGGTTTAAAATAAATTTTCTAAATTTGAAAATACTTTGGAAACAGCAACAAATTACAAATAGGTATATCCAGACTGAAATCACATTGTCAGATAATTGTTGAAAAACATTATACTGACATTGTACAGAAATCAAAGATTAAAAGTTTTAAAAACTATTTCCCTATTTCTAACAATATGTACTGAACAAATTTAAATAATTTTGAAAAACATGTTAGTTGTTCTGGTAGCTCTAACTGTTAAAATAATTGTTTTATGTTCCAATAGTCATGGATACTATTGCAATAGATTCTTACTCAATTATACAATAAAAAATTAGAACAAATGAGACAGGAAAACAGTATATATGTGTGGCATGTATGAAAAAGTGAAAGATAGCTTTTCTTGTATTATAATAAATATACCGATTTTTAATATAATTGAATAGACAGAAGACTACTCTTTTCTGACCTAAATTAGAATTCTTAGCTATCTACTAAGATTAAGGTGACCAGATTTTAACATTGGTAAAGCGGGACACTATTGACCGGGGGGAGGGGTTCTTGATTAAAAATTTGGTCTATATGGTCCATGGATCCCTTCAAAGGGAGGGTTTCCAGCCCCTTTCACAAAGGGGAGCCAGTTCTGGAGAAGCAACTCAGAGCTCCTAATATCCTCCCTCAGTTCCCCTCCCCCTCCAGGCCCCGATTGAGCAATGGGGGATTATGGGGGGGTCTCCTCCCCAAATTCAGAAGCTGCCCCAGAAGGAACAGAAGCTCCGCTCTTGCCTGATCTTCAAAGCCTCGAATTTGAGATTCAGAAGAAAAGGTGAAGTTTCTGAAGAAGCAAAAATCCTTTTGCTCAAATGCCTTTTTCCTTCTGGGGATTCAGAGCTGAAAATGCCTCACTTTCCCTCTTTCGCTTTCGCTTTTCCTTCCCTTCCTCTTTCCAGGCAGCCCACTCCCACCCAGACACTGGGGGCAGGAGGAGAGAGGGGGGGTCTGGCTGCGGCTCCCCACCTCGGCTACCATCAGGGAAAGCGGTGGGGTCCCTCTCTGTCCTCCTGGGGGGGGGGAATTGTAGGAGTTGCAGATTACAGGACAATTTTTTCCTGAATCCA
Source organism: Thamnophis elegans (assembly GCF_009769535.1). NCBI lineage: Eukaryota > Metazoa > Chordata > Lepidosauria > Squamata > Natricidae > Thamnophis > Thamnophis elegans. The sequence continues at coordinate 27,480,659 of NC_045548.1, read as the reverse complement.
AACTGCTTGTTAGAAAGCAGGTTGTTTGTTTCTAAGTGGAGGGTGAAGGGCTGGTTTATAATTGATTCTGTGACTTTAGAGGTGAGGCAACACAGCGAGATTGTTTTAAGGGTCTTTTTCTTTCCTCCCCGCATGAAAGAGGAAAAAAGAATGATAATCTGTGGGCTTCGTTATTTCTTTAAGCCCCTCAGTCATGTCTTTGATATGTTCCCCACACCTGAGAAACAGCTAAGCCCCCTGGTTTGATTATCTACGAATTGCTGGTTCAGTTCACTGAGATTTCATGGCTCAGTGTTTTCTGTGGGAATAGGGTCTCTCTCTTCTCTCCCCCTCCCTCTCATTTCTGTTTTTCTCTATTTTTCCTCTGCCTTTCTCTTCTTCCTTTCTATCTTTCTTTCCTTCCATTTCCCTCTTTCTTTTTCTTTCTTTATCATGGAAGATGATAGCAAATCCAAAATAAAGTTATTAATTGTAGGAAATTGCTTCTCTGTAATCTTTTCATAGTGAACTCTAACTTGATAGAAGCTGGCAAGATTGTACTAACAGCAATAGGATATATATTTTGATTTCTTTTGAGTTTGACAATATAATACGTTATCCAAAATTATAAATAATCTTACTTTCAGATGCATTTTTTGGCCATCTGTTATTTTCTTTTAAAAAATCAGACGTGCTTCCAATTTGTGCCTTCTGGCAAACTGCAGTTTTCTTGGCAAGAGATCTAGCTTGCCATTGCTTTCATCATAGGTCTGAGAAAGTTTCTTTCTTTCTTTCTTTCTTTCTTTCTTTCTTTCTTTCTTTCTTTCTTTCTTTCTTTCCTCTTCCTTTCTTTCCCCCTGATTTGTTTCCCTCTCTTTTCCCTCTCTCTCATTCTCTCCCTTCAGCTCTCTTTCATTTCTTTCTTCTCCTCTCCCCCCCTTCTCCCTCTAATTTGTTTCCCTCTATTTTTCCTCTCTCCCATTCTCTGCTTCCAGCTCTCTTTCATTTCTCTCTCTATCTCTCCCTTATTCTCCCCTTTTTTCTTTCATCTCTTTCTTGCGCCTGCAAGCAAAATACCCTTCTGGGCCGGGATCACGGCGGCGGGGACAGCGACTCCTTCCGCTGCCTCCACTGAGAAGTGAGTATTTCATTTCATTTCATTTCATTTATTGAATTTCTAGGCCATCAAATCACGAAGGACTCCGGGTGGCTTACAGAAATGAAAAATATTAAAAAAGAGTTAAAACAATAAGATAAGACACAACAAAATTAAGAAGAAGCACAACATGCACCCAATCAAAGGGGGGCTGGACCTCAATCAAGAGGTCAACAGCCCCAGGCCTGCCGGAAAAGCCAGGTTTTAATAGCTTTACGGAAGGCCATGAGAGTGGGTCTGGCCCGGATCTCTGGGGGTAGCTCATTCCATAGGGCCGGAGTGGCAACAGAGAAGGCCCTACTCCGAGGTGTCGCCAGCAGGCATTGTCCTGCTGAAGGCACCCGGAGAAGGCCCATCCTGTGCGATCTTATTGGTCTTAGGGAGGTATAAGGGAGTAGCTGGCTGCGCTGTGCAGGAGACTCATCAGCTCCAGACTCTGGTCGGTCCCCTTTGTGTTGGCTCAGGAAAGAGCCGGAGCAGCCATCTCTGGATGCAGAGAAGGAAGAGCTCCAGAGCCCTGCGCAAGGAGAGCCCTGTGCAGTGCAGAAGAACCGGAGCTCTTCCCTACCTGCACCCAACCAGCTGCTGCTTCTCCTGCTCCCCATTCCCCTTCTTCCTGAGCCAACCCAAAGGGGACCGCGGCTCGCGCTGACTTGAGTCTGGCACTGAGGAGTCTCCTGCGCAGTGTGGCTCCCCTGTGCTGCATCCCCAATTACTCCCCTCATTGCATAGTGGCGACAGTGGGAGGAGAGTCATTGCCTCCTCCACCTTGATCCTGGCCCAGGAGGGTATTTTGCTTGCACATGCGCAAGAGATGAGCGCAAAAAAAGGGCTGGAGCTTTTCCCGACACTGAGTTGCCTGCAAAGGACACGGAATGGCAAAAGCAGGCAAGAGGCTTGTGCCTTCTCGGGGTGGAGAGCAGATTGCACGATTGGGTCAGCAGGGAGCCTCTCTTTCCCCCCTCCTTGCCTCCGTTCCAGCTCCTACATTCCCCCCCCTCTCTCTGATCTTGGGTGCTGGGCCGCCTTAGGCGAGAGGAGCAGCAGAAGCCCCTCCCCTACTGGCGCAAGGTTCCGTTCTTTCCTCCTCCGGCCGCTTGCGCGGTGATCCCACCTCGCAGACTTCCAACCAGTAACCCCCTCCTCCCGAAGCAGCACACCTGGGAAACAGATAAGCCCGCTGGTTTGATTGTCTATGAATTGCTGGTTCAGTTCCCCTGAGCAATGAAGCCTCTGCCTTCCCGTTTTCCCACCGTTCCCTAGCTTGTTGTGCATTATTTCCAAAAATTGGGACTTTTTTAAAACGCTGCGGGACGCGGGACAAATTGTTAAAAATCGAGACTGTCCTGCCAAAAGCGGGATGTCTGGTCACCTTGACTAAGATAACTTTTAAGTTATTTTAAGAATAACATTTTTCTTGAAAATGTCATTATAAAACAATGGAAATCTGATCATATTGCTTATCAAAGAATTCAAGATTTCCATAGCAATTTCAGACCCATCAATATTCTGTGTAAAAAGTCTTAAATTCAAATTCAAATACACTACAACTCAAATATATCTTCTAATACAGAAGTGTGAAACTCAAGACCTAGAGGCCAGATTTGGCCCATGGGATGTTTAGATATTGCCCGTGGGGCTGGCCTGGAAACAGCAAAGGACTGGCTTCTGCCAATGAAAATGGAGGTCGCCCCCCCCTGCATCCCGTTTTTGGCCATGACGGTTTCCTGAGCTCCATTTTCACTGGCAGAGGGCTGCAGGAGACCATTGCGGTAAGAAACGGGGTGCAGTGGGCCACATGTAACCCCATCAAGCTCCATTTTCACTGGTAGAGGGCTGCAGGAGGCCTATCAAAACAAACTAAAAACAAAACAAAAGGAGAAATGTTTCCCCTTTTGCATTTGAGCATGAAAGAAGGAACAGGAAAGGAGAAAGGGAAAGAGGAAAGACAAAGAAAAAGAAGGAAAGATGAGAAGAGAGCAAGAAAGGAAAATTAAGGAAAGAAGGGAAGAAGAAAGCAGGAAGGAAGAGAGAAGGAAAAAGGAGAAAAAGGAAAAAAAGAGAAGGAAGGGAGGGAAGGAAGAAGGGACGGAGGGAGGTTATAATGAGAGGGAGGGTCTCAGAAAAGTTCTGCCTTAGCACTTGGCCACCACAGGTGCCCCCGACATGAGTCCTGTATCATGCCTACCATGGCCATGCTCACTTCTGGTCATGCCCATCCCTGCCATGCCCCCCCCCAAGGTCAAACACAACCCTGATGCAGCCCTCAGTGAAGTTGAATTTGACACCACTATTCTAATATGTTTATATTAACAAAAGACTCAATTTTTCTATTAAAAATGTCACAGAAAATGCAAAACAGTAAGATACTTAAAAGACAGCATTAAGTATTTAGTTCAATTTATCTTTCTGTTTTCTCTCCGTTATTGATTCTCTTGCTTTTCAATTACTCATTCTTAATTGAAATACCACAAATGAGTAAGCAGATTTTTAAGGATAAAAATTCAAAACTTCAGAGGAAACATAGATAGGAGTGCACTATTGATGGCTAATATCAAGCAGAATATATATTTTAATCAACCTCACCATTTGTGCACTTTTATGTGCAATAGAAAGACTCATTAGGAATGTATTGATGTGGTTAAATTTAGCACTGAAGCCATTATAAAACTGTAAAAAAATGTTTACTCTTTATCTCAATCATTTTTGTTTGTCCCATTCACAAAACAACAGTAAAGACACCTACCTTCCACTGAACACAGGGACAACATACTCAATAATGGTGTTTTCTTTTTCATCTGACAATACACTTTGTTTGGCTCTCTTTGCTTTAGGACTCAACTTTAGAGTATGATCTTCTGCCAGGCTTCTGAAAGAAATGTCATATTATTAGATTTTTAAAGACATCTTCCTTAATATTATCTACTATAATGCAAGTTGAACATAATGGAAGTAGGCTATCAGAAGGCATTGATAGTCTTCAATTTAGCAATTTATATTTCAGTCCTATGCCCAGGTTGCTTTTTCCAGGTAGCTATAAAACATGAAAATAATCTTGAACTCAGAAATATCTCATGGAATTCAGTGGTCTTTATTTAAAAATAATTTTTATAGTATATGAGCTTCAAAATTTCTGATAACTACAGTATTTCTTTTGCTGTCACTTACAAGTCTGGACTTTCGTAGCTCAGATTTTATGCAATTACTATGTTAACACTGTATGGAATTTTCAGCCTTAATTACTGTCCTTCTTACTTACTAAATTCACTGTTACTCATTTTTTACCCACATTTCTATCTGCCACCTATTTCTTGTGCCTTTCTCTGACACATAATTTATTGATTTGTTCAAAAGCATGCTGCTACTTAAGACATTCTTGTAACAATAAATGCTGATACTAATAAATGAGAAGCAAACTATATAAAAGCCTAATTTGGGAGGCATATTGTGAAAGAGAAAAGGGAGTGTGCAAGCAGTTTATTCTATTTCTGTTTTACATGGAGTTGGGCAGGGAGGTGTTGTTCCTAGTGCAGGACTTAGGTGAAGACTTGGAGGAAGGTAATGGTTAAATTATACTTCTTGCAACCTATGCTCAGCATTTTAAGATTAATAGAAGTGAAGACTATCATAGATTATACTGTTCTTGAAGGTTTTTGGAATAAAAATAGTGATATCAGCTTCAAGGTATATGGGCCCCAGTACATCTTCAGCATTTTAAGATTAATAGAAATGAAGACTATCATAGATTACACTGTTCTTTAAGGTTTTTGGAATAAAAACAGTCACAGTATCATAAGGTGACCAGATTTTCAGATTGGTAAAGAGGGACACCTTTGAGGGCAGGGGGAGGGGGGGTTAAAAAATTTTTTTTCACTTAACAAATGTGGCAAGAAAAATTGTAAAATGGGGCAAAACTCAATAAATTTCTCACTTAACAACATAAATTTTGGGCTCAATTGTGGTCGTGCATTGAGAACTACCTGCACTTATCTTCAGTGTTACTTCATTCTGCTGTAGCATTAAATTTCATATAGAACAAGCTTGTTCTTTCAGAATTGTGGAATTGTTATATAACTGTCTACCTTTAGAAAAGTTTCTCTTGAGTTAAACTCAGCTCCTATAATTTTATTGATGTGTCGTAATTTTCTTAGCAGTAATATGGAAATTGTCATTGTTGCTTTTGGACAATTTTTAATATTTTCCTATTAAATATACAGTACTGAGATTCCCAGGTGGATTCCCCTCCAATTATTAGCCAGGTTCAACCCTGCTCATCTTTTTGAGAGCAGGCAAAAACAGCCAGGTTACATCCCTACAAATTGAAAGCTCTCTCCCTCCCTCTCTTTCTATCTCTCTCCCCTCCCTTCCTCTCTCTTTCTCTCTCCCCTCCCTTCCTCTCTCTCTGTCACTCTGTGTGTATATGTGTGTGTCTGTCTCTCACTCACTCACTCACTCACTCACTCACTCACTTAATCACTCACTTTGTGTGTGTGTCTCTCTCTGTCTCTCTCCCTCCCCCTCTCTATCTCTCTATCTATCTCTCAATCTCTCTCCCCTCCCTTCCTCTCTCTCTGTCACTCTGTGTGTATGTGTGTGTGTGTGTCTGTCTGTCTGTCTCTCATTCACTCACTCACTTAATCACTCACTCTGTGTGTGTCTCTCTCTGTTTCTCTCCCTCCCTCCCTCTCTATCTCTCAATCTCTCTCCCCTCCCTTCCTCTCTCTCTCTCTGTCACTCTGTGTGTATATGTGTGTGTGTGTGTCTGTCTGTCTTCTGTCACTCACTCACTCACTCACTCACTCACTCTGTGTGTGTGTCTCTCTCTGTGTCTCTGTCTGTCTTTCTGTGTGTCTCTCCCTCCTTCCCAACATGCAGATGGGCTCCGGACTAGCGGAGCCTCTTCCTTCTTTTTAACCAGGTGATCTTCTAAGACATAACAAAGAACCTTAATTACAGACTGAACAAAAGAGCCCATCTGGGAAGACGAGTAACATGAGTCTCCCTGGATGTCGCAGCAGCAGCAGCCCCAAGTGCGCCGATCTCGGCGTTTTTCGCATCGGGGCATGCTGCAAGAAGAGGGAGTGAGTGAAGACCTTTTCTAGCCGATGCAAAGGACTTCCCAAGACTTGCTTTGCAGCAATCCAGACTCACTCCCTCCCTCTTGCAGTCCGCCCCATGCGAAAAACGCTGAGATGTTAAGCTTTGCTGCCCAGCGCTGGCAGAGGGGGCGGTTCCCCCTCTGCTCAGAGCACCTGAGCTGGGCACCGCATTACCCCTTCCCTGCCCCCTCCTCCTCCGCCTTCCTACTAGCTCCCGTGGCCTCAAGGCTCCTCAAAAGCACGGCGGGAGCTTTGCCGGCTTCACCTCAGCCGCAGCGCCGGGCAGCAAATCCGGCAGTGCTGTTAGAGGAGGAGGAGGCAGCAGCAGTTAGTCCGGTGGTGGCGGGGGCTTTGGGGCTTCACAACTACCATCAGTCCAGTCGCCCCGTGCTCATCAAAAGAAATCACTGTGGCTGCGCGGGAGTTGAAAAGTGCTGCGCGGTGTTTTCTTGCTTAGAGGGAACAGTGCTGCGCTTGCCTCGCCCGCCGGCCCCCGAAGTGCGCGAGGGATGCTTTGGGGAAAGGCTCCGCTTCCAGACCCCGCCGAGGGCCACACACACAGGAGGCTTTTTTCGGAGAGGCGGAGGCTTTCCCATGGCTTGTCCAGGTGGAAGTGGGGCTGGAAAGGCGAGCCGATCCCCCGCCCATCTGCTTCCTCACTCGCTACACTACCCTGCCCATGCGAGCAGCAGCGGATGGGTGGGGGAGCGAGCGATCAAAGAAGGCACCAAAATTAAAGCGAGATCTTTTGAGAACGGCCCGGGACGCGGGAAAAATTATGAAGAAGCATGCCTGTCCTGCCAAATGCGGGACATCTGGTCACCTTACAGTATCAGCTTAAAGGTATATGGGCCCCAGGACATAGTCTGCCAATACAAAGGTGTTTATTTTTATAATGATTCAGAAGGAGGCATAGCATTGTACCTCCTAGTTTTGATGGCCTGCACCAGTGTTTTTTCAGCATAAAGCCAGCTCTGAGCTTAGATGTGCTTTGAATCATTTATTAAGAGACACTCAAAATAAAGGTACAAGAAAAAATATGTAAAAATATATAAAACACGAATAACTTACATGAGTAGGCACCATTTCTGTACCACAAAGCAGAGTTTGGGCAGAGAGTAAAATTTACAGGTTGAGAAACGATGGCTAAGCATAGATCTCCTGCCCTCTTTTAAAAAGTTTATTAATGGTTTGATAGATATTTGGTATACACTGTAATAAGCAATGCTTATTATATATTCATATTAAAGTATCTAGGGACATAATTCCAAATCTTTATATTAAGATGCTTATATTGCAATACTTCCTTTTCTAGGCCTTCAGTTAAGCATCACAGATGGAATGCCCACTCTACACATAAATTACATAGTTTAATTTGCAATACTGATGTGGAAATACTCAAAACAGAGCTGTGGTGGCACAGTGGTTAGAATGCAGTACTGCAGGCTAACTCACTACTCACTCCAGGAGTTCGATTTGGAAACGCTCAAGATTGACTCAGCGATCCATCCTTCTGAGATCGGTAAAATGAGGACGTAGATTGTTGGGGGCAATATGCAGACTCTTTAACTGCTTAGAGAGGGCTGTAAAGCACCATGAAATGGTATATGTCTAAGTGCAACTGCTAGTGCTAAAACAAGTATAGAGTCTTAAAAATACAAAGCCAAGTTTTTAATGAATTAATTCTTTTGCACTACAGAAGTATATTGACAAATTGGATGTAAACAAGTTATTTATAATCTTTTTTAATTTCCAGTATTTCTGAAGCCAAAAAATATATATATTAAAGTATACCACTGACACAAACTTGCATTTGCTTGTAATGAAAACCATGCCATTGTTCATATTTATATTTTAGTTTCCAATCTATTGTTACCCTAGCTTCTGTTTGGTAATTACAATCATTGTAATAATTGTTATAGTTCTAATATTAAAAGAATTGATACTTTTAACAGATAAACTGGGAAAATTACTGAAATATGTTTACCAAGAAGTCCTACTTTTTCCAAGGATGCCCTAGTTAAATGTAATTTTACATCTTTTTCATTGTACACAGTCTAGCCATCATTTCTCCAGAGGAGAAGCATAAAAGTGCAACTATTTTAAAGCTGGTTTAAAAAAAAAACATGTTTTTCCAGACAAAGATAAAATGGTACCACTCCTGTCAATCCTTGAAAATCAGGTATCTACTTGAAAGAACTAGGTTTGGGCTGGAAAAATGCATAAATGAAAGCTATCCAAAGATTATAAAACAGCTCTCTTTGAAATGAGGTAACATTGAAACATGTATTTCCCTGGGAAAATACTATTTTAAAGAACCTTAGTTGCACATCCTTAGTTGATGAGTAAGAGTTTGAAATCTGTTTTTGAAAATTAAGAAACAATCATTTTTTTCACCTGTAATAATCAAGATATAAGGTATTATTAATATTTTCATAAATTTCCTGGTGAGTAGCCCTATCAATCTTCTGCAGTAAAACAAGAGACAAATTTGTAGGCCCTTTCCATTTATCACGCTATAACAAATGCTTATGTTTTTCATTAGTTTATAACATAATTTTAAAAAATAAGTAAATTATGGATCCCCGGTGATTTTCTTTGAAATTTTTGGAATTTTTAAATTATGTTGTGTGTTATTTTTTTTAATTTAGATTCCTAACTTATAGTTAATCTTACTAAGAAATAGAAAGTCCCATTTATTTTAATAGTGAGCAAAGAATTGTCTTCCAGCTAACCTAAGGTGACCAGACGTCCCGATTTTGGCAGGACGGTCACAATTTATAACAATTTGTCCCGTGTCCTGAGGCGTTTTTAAAAAGTCCCGATTTTCTGGCTTCATGTTGAAAGGCCAGTGGATTTGCTTAAGAAATCCTAACCGGGGCAAGACAAAAGACACTCTGTCTAAACCCTCTCTATGTCTCAGTACTTTCATTGAAGATAAAACGTTAAAGCAAGAAAATGGACCCCCCCGTCCATTTTACTTACTTTTATAAGAAAAGATGACCCAGTACCATAGAGCTCCAGGAAATACTTGGCTAGAGAAGTAGCGAGTGTTCCTTCCTGGATTTCCCGGAGGGGAGGGGCACAGAAGTTGGAGGTCGGCTCATGTGGAAAAAATGGTGGCAAAGTTTCTTTGAAAAATATTTCCCTGACTAATTTCACCATTTTAATTTGCTCAGTTCTTTGTATTAACATCTACATTATTCTGAATTGACTTGGAGTGCCTGCCTGCTGGTAAGTGAGCTGGATTTTTTTCTTTTATTTTTTTAATGTATTTTAAAATAATATTTTATTTATTGTGCATAGGATTTTTTATAATAGTTTTATTCTGTGTGGATTCTTTTTTTAAATTGTCTTAGACTATTTAAAAAAAGATTCTATCCAAAATAAATTGAAGTGAAACCATTTTTAAAAATTCTATGCACAATACTTTGAAATATATTGTGCATAGAATTTTTAAAAATAGTTTTACTTCAATTTATTCTGTGTGGAATAGTTTGAAATGTTTTACTTCAATTTATTCTGTGTGGATTCTTTTTTTAAATTGTCTTAGACTATTTTAAAAAAGATTCTATCCAAAATACAAAATACCAGTTGCAGTTATTCACTTAAGAACTGTGACAAGAAAGGTGGTATAGTGACCAAAGTTACAATAGCATTGAAAAAAGTGACTGATGACCATTTTTCACACTTAGTGACCATTTTCACACTTAGCGACCGTTGCAGCATCCTCATGGTCACGCGATCAAAATTTTGATGTTTGGCAACAGATTCGTATTTATGATGGTTTCAGTGTCCTGGGGTCACGTAATTGCCTTTTGTGACCTTTTGACAAAGTCAAATGGGGAAACCAGATTCACTTATGTTACTAACTTATCAGCTGCAGTTATTCACTTAAGAACTGTGGCAAGAAAGGTGATACAGTGACCAAAGTTACAATGGCATTGAAAAAAGTAACTGATGACCATTTTTCACACTTAGCGACCATTTTCACACGTAGCGACCGTTGCAGCATCCTCATGGTCACGTGATCAAAATTTTGATGTTTGGCAACAGTTACAATTTATATTTGTAAATTGTAGTTATGTTGAAATAAAAAAAATACTACAATACTATTTTTGCTCCGTATAAATTTTTTAATCAAGCCCCCCCCCCTGCGGTCAAAGGTGTCCCTCTTTACCAATCTGAAAATCTGGTCACCTTAAGCTAACCATCATCTTTCTAGCGTTGGGAAATCTCTGGGGCTGTAAACATACTAAGGAAAGGAATAGTATACTATACCTGGGCAAGCCAAATATTTAAATTTTTTTTTTTTAAAGAGGGGATCCTGTTACTCCTAAAAATTAAGCTCAGGTGTCTGGAAAGGCACTTGGAGCATGTTGTCATTCGGCATTTTGTTAAGTATGAATGTATTATTATTTGATTGCACTTTAGCAAGGCAAATAAGGCTTTTGAATTCTAAGCACACTTAGTCTTCCTTACATAGCTTATCCTAAAGGTTATTTTCCTATTTGTGCTTAGCTCTCTTAGTATTAAATACCTACAGTATTTGGCAAAATTTGTTATTGTAGTGTAGGAAGCCAGCCCTCTCCCAGAAAAAATGAAATATCCTAGGAAATATTGAAAAGGCAGAATATTTCTCTGGATGTGAAAAGGAAGAAACATGTTTTAAAAGACAGAATAGCTTCCATCTTTCCAAGCAGCCTCCATGTCTCCAGTGTCTTTTTCTCCACTTGGAGCCAAACCCAGAAGGACATTTCTTCCAACAATAGGATATAACATTTTGGAGGGGAAACAACAGCCTCAACACCAACCTCTGCCTTGCACTGAACTTCTTGGAGATCTTTTGGGACTAGGCCCTTTTCCATGACAGCTACTTTTGGACAAGTCAGAAAGCAATGACAGCAGATGACTTACACCTGCAAGATAAGCCTTTAAATGGGGCCAAAGGCCCCTAAATGTTAGAAACAATTGCTTTACTCATCAGCTACTCACCACATTATAAAATCTATCAAGTTAAGCCATTTAAAACATTCACCATGAGGCAGCTAAAAAATGTAAACTGCTTCTAAGCTTGCAGGACAAGCTAATTAGGAATCAAATGTCTAAATTCCCTCCAAACCTCTTTCTCTACATCTCAGCTGATGACTAAAGACATAATTCATGATGTTCCAAAAGGAACTTCTTCAGGTTACATTAAGCCTGCTAAACTGGGCTTTCCCCTCTGGCCAAAGTACAGAAATATTGTAATATTTGGCCATATGATCAAGAAATTATTCTAACAACCAAAAACTAACACTTTTTAAATGAATTAACAGAAGGAAAGAAACAGTTTGACAAGATGGTATTAAAAAAAAAAAAGACAGTAAGACCAAATTGTAATCATTGGACTTCAAGTAAGGAATTTATCTTCTTATCCTTTTCAGCCACATGCCTAAATCCACCTGATAAATTAATCACTTCAGAAAAACCCAACCTTTTCAGTGGTGGGATTCAAAGGTTTTTACTACCGTTTCTGTGGGCATGGTTTGGTGGGCATGGCATGGTGGGCGTGGCAAGGGAAGGATACTGTAAAATCTCCATGCCCACCCCCCTCCAGGGGAAGGTTACTGCAAAAGCCCTATTTCCTCTTGATCAGCTGGGATGGGAGGTAGAAAATAGATGGGGGAGGGGCCAGTTAGAGGTAGTATTTACTGATTCTCCGAACTACTCAAAATTCTCCAGAACTGGTCAGAACCTGTTCAATACCACCTCTAATCTTTTTCTTTTAAATTTGCTGATAAATTACACTGTATTTACTTACTGTATTGGATTTCAACTGCCAGCACGAAATTATCTTTTCTATCTCTTTATCTTTTCTATCTCTTTATCTTTGAATAAGACGAATGTAGTCACTGACAGCTAATATAATTCAAACAATATAATTCAAACAATATAATTCAAACAGTAGCTAAGTTAAATAGGTTCTTTCTATTTATGTTTATTTGGTAACACCAATAGTTGAAATATCTTTAATTTCTTTGACTATAGTATAAACATCGTGTTAAACCTTATGAACTCAAAGCCAAAATAAGCATAACACAACTATATGCAACATTCCTGTAATACTTTTCTCCTCCAGAAAAACAGCATTGGGATTAGTATCTAGAACACAGCAGAAAAACTAAGTAGAAAATTTCCCCTCCAGGTATTTTATTTGTAATCAAATATTTGATTAAATTACTTTTCCATCCAGAAGAGGATGTATAACCTTTCTTTCCATAGATAGAAAAACAGCTGTGCTGAATGCTCTGAAGGAAGGGAAATGGCTAAGAAGAGTTTGAGTAATGTTTCTCCATTTCCTCAGTCAAACCCACAAGCTACATAACTGGTTAAGGTGCTATCAACATATTGGTTTCTGATAATGTATCATCCATTGTAGTGTACAACATGGCACATAAATGGCTTCACAAGCCAAATATACAAAAACAGAAAGAAACATTTTGTAAAAAGGTAATCTGAGAAAGCTAGTTGTCTCCCCAAAAAATATTTATGGTCACAAAATTTGATACCCAGGAAATGAAAATGGATGGGAAGCTACCATACTAAATAAAATTGCATTTTACTCTACCCGAGACTGTATGCGTCATATCCAAGACCAAGACGATATGCTTCAGCTTTCTTATTGATCAGTTCAGATCCATGATGATATGCTTCAGCTTTCTTATTGACCAACTCAGATCCTAGAGTGTAAGCTGCAGAACGTTTACTGTGAGCTGCAGATTTGTGGGCATGAGCTTCTATTAATTCTTGGCTGGCTTCTGTGGACTTTTGGTCAGAAAAAGCTGATTCCTGACGGTAGGCTGATGCACCTCTGTGACTGTAGGCAGTAGAGCCATGTGTATAAATGGCAGATTTGCGCTTCTCTTCTTTCTGATATTGACTTAGTGTAGATTCTAGCTCTTTCTGACGATAAGCTCGGTCGAAATGCTGATGGTGCCTCTGATAGAATGGTAAAGACATTTTGGATTTCTCCTAACCCAATTCACACTTTGGATAAACTGTCAAAAGAAAAAAAAAGATAACTATTTAGTCATTATACTCAACTCATACAATATGTGTTATGTTTTTGTGAAAATAGAAAAACCACCAAATGAAATAAATATATATATATATATATATATATATATATATATATATATATATATATATATATATATATATATATATATATATATATATATATATATATCTGCCACCAAGATATAACATGAAAAACACTAGCAATATTATACAATATCAAATTTTAGGGATATAAATCAAACTTAGAATGTGCACAAATAATGTCAAGAATTCCAGTTACAAGAAAAATACTTTTTATGTCATGTTTATGACTAGTGGCATATTAAAAAAAATGCAAATTCTGAAATCTGAATGTGTTTCTGTGAAAAACACTGCTAATGGATACTAGTTAAAAATAAAACGAAATATCCATTTAATCTAATGTAAAATCCTATTAAATCAAAGCAGCTCCCATAAAAATAAGTTTTTCAATTATTAGCTCTTGCAAAAACAAAGAAGCAGAGGATGGGAATCTGTCATTGTTCTAATTCCTAATATAGGGAGAGTTTACATTTTAAAATATTCACCATTCTAAGTGTGATTTATTTATTATTTTTGTACCTATTGGTTCTCTTTTATGAGTATTAATCCAGAATGGAAACTAATAGTCTCTTCTTATTCATTGGCCTCTGGAGCTGAAGATTTATATAATTATAATTTTGTTCAAGAGCCATGTATAAAATGTTATCCCACACATTTTAAAACCTCTTGACCTTCATTTTCTCAGTCTTTCCTGCTTGTGGGCCATTGCTTAAAAACACTATTCACTCTACACATTGCCATCAGCTTTACGATATATAACAGGCTTGTGAGAAAGGATTTCAAAACATCTTTGTGCAATTTAATGGACATTAATTTTGCATATATGAAAAAAAACCAAATCCCAAATACTATTAATCTAATTCTTTAAACAATAGAAACTATCCAAGGAATAGCTTCTCTGATTATAAACCTATCAAGTTGGAGGAAGGCCTTATGAAGATGCTCTGCTGTCTTTTCTGGGGTGGCAATCTGGGTCCTTTTCTTACATTAATCTTGGTTTGTGAAACACACATTCTGGGGAATTTCTTTAGCCTATTCTATATCTCTTTCACCAGACTTTTACGTATTAGATGAATTTATTATCTACGCTGTTAATTTTAGTTTAGTAAAATTATTATTTTTATTTTTAAAAAGAGTTTTTTTTCAATAAACAACTCCTGGTTGACATAGTTACATTCACCAGAACATAGATAGAAAATATCATGCTAACCAGATATTATAAAACTTCTTATATTTGAATGGTTGAAAGTAAAATGCATTTAAAAAGTATACTGAAATCTCTGTGCAAGAGAATATTAGAACTTTGATAATCTGAAAAAAAAATGAAATAAGTTCTCATAACACAAATCCAAGCATAAAGTATACTTGTTGTTCAGCTAATCTTTTTATTTTAGCCATTACATCAAATATGAAAAATATTTGAAAGATTTTTAATGCCTAAATTAGTAAACTACTAAGATTTTCTATTATTTAGCTTTAAGATTCCCACAATTACCAGATATTTCCCAGGCTACTGCTGAATGCATAATAATTGCGCAAAGGTAACAATGATCGGTGCAAGAATGAGAAATGAAAGAAAAAGTGGCATTTTATCCGCAATTTAACATACAAAGCAAAATACCTTTGAGCAATATTTATATAAACTTACCAGAAGCCAGGTTCAGTATTACAGTATTTCAATCTTGTGTGTGGATGAATGAGAGGAAGAGAGAAATCCAATTAAATATCAGTCTAGCAAAGTGGAAGACAGGACCTGTGTTGAGGATGGACTCCCAAGTCCAGAACAAAAATAATGCCAGCAGTCACTGGAATGTGAAAGCAACACTCGCAACCTTTTAAGGCTGCAGAGGCTGTTAAAAATAGCAATAGCAAAGAGGGAGCTAGAATGCTCACAATCTTTCTGAAAATATATGATGACAGCAGCTTTAAGCTACAACTTTTCTGTCTCGAAATCAAACTAAATCCTTTCTGACAGCTTGAAAACAATGTAAATGTGGTTGTGTTACTTTTTAAAAATAAAAAATAAATCTAATTTAGCAATGTGGTCGTACTAATACCATCCCTCTAGAATACGATTGGATTTAGGCTAAATCAATTTGTGATGACAAATATCTACATCGCCTTCCCCGTGCAATGTTGGGAAATTGTGTTTTCACAAAGTTGCGGGGTTCCTAGTTGTCTCAGAGAGCAGAACCAATTAACACTGAAGTTAAATCGATTTGACATGTGCAGGAGGGAAGCTGCTGTGATCATTGTTTTTTGCAGTGCTTCCTCAAGTTGACAGAGTGGATTCCCTCCTCATGCTGCTTCTTTTTTAAGATTTCCCCCTCCCTTTCTTGCCAAAAGCAAGATGTCTTAATGATTTGGTTTTCCCAATTCCTGCCAGCCAAACACATGAGCAGCTCTAACAGTGACCTTGGATTCTTTTTCTTTTCCCATTACTTTTTCTTTGTCCATCCCTTACTGTATACAGCTAAGCCTGCACAGAAAAGAGCAGGGATGGAAGTGGAGAGTTAGCTGCCTCCTGGTTTGGGCATTCTACTATTAGTTGGTTGGAGGAAAAGTTGGTCAGCACAAGAAGGAGAACAAAAGGACCATTGCTTGGTACTATGCAGTATGGCAGAAATGATAACTTCAGTGATGGGGCAAAGCCCTTCCTAGCATTTATTTATATATTTAAAGTCACAACCCCTGGTATGCCCAAATATGGGAGGAAGGTCACACTTCCATTCTCTGTCCTTCGGCTCGTCACAAGAGACCATCCAGACAGAAACCCAATATTTTTTACTGTTGCCTTTTTGTTACATTTGTTATATTTATGCTGATAAATAAATAAAGGGAGACTAGTATAGATCTATTTCAAGCTATTTAGCTCTCAGCAGCTAGCCATACTCTTGCTGGGAATCGAACCTGTGCTCTATTGCCTCTTAGGCAGATGTGTTAACCATTGAGCTACAGGGCTCGACTCCTTATCAGCCAGGCCAGGGTGAAAGGTATATATTTAAAGTCACAACTCCTGGTATGCCCAAATATGGGAGGAAGGTCACACTTCCATTCTCTGTCCTTCGGCTCGTCACAAGAGACCATCCAGACAGAAACCCAATATTTTTTACTGTTGCCTCAGTTTGAAAGCTGAGGTTCACAGTATCTATTAAGATAAGGTTCCAAATTAAGAACATAGTGTCAAGTATAACAATTTATTTAGGAATAAAAACAAATTAGGAGCCTTAAATCAAAGGTTGGCCTGTTTATTTGTAATTAAGCAAATTTCAGCTATTTCCTGTTTTTTTTAACTATCTGATTAAATATGTCAGGGCACTATGCTGCAGTGATAACTACAGGTAGTCCTCAACTTATGACCACAACTGAGTCCAAAACTTAGGTTGCTAAGTGAGAAATTTATTAAGTGAGTTTTGCCCCCATTCTATGACCTTTCTCTCAGTGTCATTTGTTAAGTGAACCATTGCAGTTGTCAAGTTAGAAACATGGTTGTTAAACGAATCTGGCTTTCCCATTAAATTTGCTCATCAGAAGGTCGTAAAAGGGGATCACATGACACCGGGTCACTATGACTGTCATAAATATGAGTCAGTTATTAAGCATAAATTTTGATCAAGACTGGGGATGCTGCAACAGACATAAGTGTGAAAAAATGTCATAAGTTGATTTTTTCAATGCCATTGCAACTTTGGATGGTCACAAATACACTGTTGTAAGTTGAGGACTGCCTGTATTCCAGTGACTGGTCCAGCTAGTTTATCCTGCTTTTTCTCCATGATTTTCCCCCCATGATTTTGCAGTTGATCCAACACTGTCTCATTAAATCAATGAACTATCCTAAGCCTAGAAGATTGTGTTTCATTCAACCCTTACATCTTCAAGTAGGCGTTCTTTCAGTTTCTGCTCACTTGGCAAAGCATAATCTTCTTCCTTTACTACCTCCTGCCCCCATAATTGCAAAGCTTCTCTTCTTTTTTATTTTGTTTTAGGATTAAACCAGGGACTCAGCTTCTCTTCCTTTATACTGTAAAATAGGAGCATTGCTATTTTATTTATGCGAAGCTGAAGTATCAGTTCTTCTTTGTACTAAGTTTCCATGGATCTACAGAGGAATTTGAGAAAACAAAGAAAAGTTTGCTCTGCTGTTGCTTTGATTATTACAGCATAAAACCAACAATGCTACATTAAGGGAAAAAGAGAAAGAGTTTGCTTTAATATTAATATGGGAAAGAGGTGAGAAAGCAAAGGAAAACACAGGGACCAATGAAGAAATAAACATCCCTAAAAAGGAGCCACTGGAAGATCATTGCTTGCCTTTCCTGCATGGATAGAAAAGATGGAAAGGACAAGATTCTTCCCATACCGCATCCACCCATGGTCCACAGCACACATGTCCCATAGCACTCACTGCCCAAAACATCCAACCGCACTCAGTAGCTCCCAGCTGCAGCACCCATACTCCAGAGCACCTCCCCTAAGCTCCTGCTTACCTCCCCTTAGTACCTGTGCACATGTACACATGTGTGACATACAGGTCTGGTTGCCTAGGATTTCACCTCCATCCACATTGCAGTCACATGAGGTTTTCACTTAATGACCCACATTGTCCTGGGATTATGATGGCAACCAGGAATGCTGAGTTTGCTATCACTAAGTGATGCAATCACATGATATTACATTTATATGACATCATTTAGCAACAATGGAAATTCCAGTCCCAAATGTCATTGTAATCCAAGGATTACTTGTAGCTGAGTGTCATTATTGCACTTTTAAAAAACTAAACACTGATAAAACCTTGGGAATCCTGACCTAGCTAACGGTTTACATTTAAAAAAAACTTATTAAATTAAAAACAACAGTGGCATGACATAAACAAGGGTATTAACCTCTCATGTCATCTTTATTTCCATACAGTATACTTTCCATCTCTTTGTGTTTCTATTTATATAGCTGACTTCAGTTTAATGAAGTTTCTCTTCGACAAATACTGTAATGTCTATTGTAATCTACAAATGAATATTTAAAACTGGAGTCAAGCATCCTTGAAATTTAATTAAATAACTACATATTTGGTACTTCCTCTGTAATGGTAGAATACATATTAATAATCTCAGTATGAAATATTTGGGAAGGCCTTAAAATTTGTACTAACATGCAGCAGGAACATTTCTAAAATATAGCATTTCAAGCTATTGAAACGTATTTTTTATATTTAGTAAAGACAAACATTTTGATCCAGGAAGGAGACTGTTCAAGTTCATTAACAAAAAAAATCCATTTCATTTAGGGCCCACTCTTAGCATATTCCATATATGATTATAATTACAGATGAGATTTATAAAGATTCCATCAATTGCTTTATTTGAATATTCTGTGAACCTATTTTCTTTTTAAAAGGTCATAGTTCCCTGTACACAAGTATAGCTCATCACATGAAATTCATTCCAACGTTTCTATACCCCTCAGGGAATTACTGTTTCATATGATGCATCATTAGTTAAATATCTACATTTGTGGTTTTCAATCAACCTTCTCTCTTGACTAAGAATTGTATTTGGGGAATATTACTGGTAGTTGTTAATGCTGCCATTAACTACAAGAGTTTTACATGTTTCAGTATATATTTTTTATTTTCACAGGGCAGAATCCTATCTACATTTAACTTGAAAATAATTCCATGTAAAGACATGACGAACACCTTCTAGATTGATGTATGTAAAATAATTGGGAACTGATCTGATTTTTAAAATAGATTTTTAAGAATCCCCTAATTTTCTTTCAAATAGTAAACAAAACAATTTCAAATATACTTTTTAAAATGGTTTTTTGCTCCCCAAAATTATTTAAAATGTCAACTGCTTCTTGTTGCCTGCCTCTTTGTTGTTTTTTAAAATCATAGTGTTTTGATGACAGACTATCCAAAAGAATCATGAAGTCAATACGCTTGCCAACATGTAATTTATCTACACAGTAAAATTATATTAATCATTATACACTTCAGAAAAATGCTCATATAATATTAGGTAATGATTTTATAGTGAAAAAAAAACAATTGAGATATTCACACTATCTCTGGATTTAAAGTTACTGATGATTTGATGATTAGTTTGGTGTGCTGGAATTTTGAGAGCAGACTATGACTATTCTTACAAAATAACTACTATGTAAGAGGAGGGCTTTGTTGCATCAACATTGACTAATTGAATAAAGTCACATATTTAAAGCCTTATAAAAGGCTAGTAGGGTCAAGGCCACTCTGTTCTCCCCAGGATGATGTTCCAAAGGGCAAGACAAAAAGGGCTCTCTTCCTAGTCCATGACAAATGCCATTCCCTTGTAGACGGACCTGAAGCATGCCTCTCCTGCCAGATCTAATGGGAGATCTAACTGGGTAGGGGTGATTCCTCAAATGAATGTGGAGGAACTTGACTGAGGCATGGTGGAAATGCTTAGGAAAAGATTCCTCCAACCCCACCCTTTATCATGTGAAATGGAAGGCAGATCTTCCCGGGAAATACAATGTGTTTAAGCTAGTAAAATAGCTGAGGGGAAAAGCATTTAACAGTTATAAAGGTAAAGGTTTTCCCTTGCCCAGTCATGTTCGCCTCTAAGGGGTGATACTCATCTCTGTTTCTTAGACAAGGAGTCAGCACTGTCTGAAAACACTTTCTTAGTCATGTGGCCAGCAAAAATGTGTGCTGGTTAAAATCTTTGTTTATAATAACTATTGTATCTAAAGTTAACCGTCACTGTGGAAATTCAATATATTGTGTTTTGATGAGGATAGACAAAGCTTGGATCTGTCCCATGTTTACGGCCTCATAGCTTTTATGAGATTCTTTTAAGACCATGTCTATTATTTTATTAACACTCTTTTCTCATTACTTTTTTCCTTCATGTGAATGCCTCAGTTTAAAAAGTTTTTAAAGTTTTAAAACAGTATAATAAGAAATGGATAGTTGATGGGAAGAATCGCAGTAATCAAGATGAATGTCTTGCCAAAAATACTTTATTTATTTCAAACGGCACCGGTCAAATTAGGAGAAAATTTTTATAATGATTTGGATAAAACGGTACGAAACTTTGTGTGGAAAGGCAAAAAGCCTAGGATTAAATATAAACATCTTCAAGATAAAAGAACGCAAGGTGGAATGGGTCTACCGGAATGGAAAACATACCACCAAGCAGCAACAACAATGTGGATAAAGGAGTGGGTAATGTTAACCAACAAAAGAATCCTAACGATAGAGGGTCACGACTTGCAATGGGGGTGGCACAATTACTTATGTTGTGAGGGAATCAAAGTCCATAACTACTTTAAAAGACACCATCTAAGAGGGGTACTGATTAATGATTGGCTTGACATTCTTGGACGAGCCTCCGCGGAGTTGGACAGCGTGGGACGGCCTTCAGGCGGCGTTCCCCCCCCCCCGCGGATGGTGGTTTCTCAGCCGACAGGCAGCGTTTTCTATCAGGGAGAGCGGCGTTTTCATCCGGAGGGAGGCTGAAGGAGCCTGCTCCAGTGGCCTGATAATTTCTGGTGGTGAGCGGCTGCTAGGCACCCCCCCCCGCTGCACCCCCCCCTCGCCATATGAACAACAGACAGTAACGGCGCCTTCTTAACGAGGCCAACCTACAATCTTGGCCTGATGGAGCTTTGGCCCTCTCTAACTGCTGGCTAAGAGAGCCTCGCCCTCCCCCCTCTACTGCTGGGCGACGTTTTTTCGGCTTTTGGCATCTCAGCTGCACCTTGTGAGGAATTTGAGATTCATGCCGGGCTAGCCATCGCCCCATGGAGAAGGTGGTCAGCCAGGAACAGTACTGGGAGAGAATGGGAGGCTGTTTTCATCTGCTGCCATTCCAGCTCGGCTGGGCACCCCCTCCTCCCCCTCCCCTCGGCTTGGCCCCTCCTTTCGGTGAATTCTCCCCCCCCCCACCACCTGGCTGCCGCCACTGCAGGGCCTTCTGCAGGGCCTTCTGCTGCTCGACATCTGACTCTTTTTTGAGCGCGGCTTTTGGACTGCATTCCCATCTGGCACAGCCACTGCTACCTGATACCACCCTGGACTTCCGGCCTCAGAGAGCGCCATCACTAGATGAGTGGGGGTGCTCGCAGTATGTAAGAAAGCCCCCTGCTTCCTTCAACTACTCTGGACTTTCTGGATTTTCCCAGAATCTGTCTGTTGCAGAGCCATCTGCTGAGAACTATTTAGCTCTCCCTGAACTCGCACTTTAACAATTCTGCGCAATTTTATTCTTCTTACTTTCCTTTCTTTTTTTCCCCTTCCTTTTCCTTCTGTCTTTAGTATGGGATATGCATGTGATATGTATGTAGTTGAATGAATGGTCCCACTTTTTATTGTATTACCGCTGTAATCTGTGTTTTTTAATTATCGTGTGGGGATTGCTTGGGTGAGTGAATGAGTATGCTTGATTCGGAGGACCTGCCGGGGAATGTGGGGGTCATTGGGGTGGTTGGGGGGACCACAGACACGGGAGTGGGCCGGAGAATTACGGTCGTAACGGGGAGGGGCAGATATGGCGGGGACTTTAGGGCTGGCCATTACCGGGGAAGGAGAGCTCGCTACGTCATAGGGATCCCTCCTTCCGGCCCTATGAGTCCCACTCCGAGGCCAGATGGCGCGAGTAATCAGGACCCTGGTCTCAGGCTGTTGTCGCTAAATGCCAGGTCTGTAGTTCACAAGGCTCCCCTCGTCCGGGACTTAATTTTAGACGAGAGGGCAGACCTGGCATGTATTACTGAGACCTGGCTGGGCCCGGAGGGAGGAGTCCCCCTCGTAGAGATGTGCCCAGAAGGATTTCAGGTGCTTCATCAGCCGAGAGCCCAGAGAAGGGGTGGGGGTGTGGCTATTGTGATCCGGGAGTCTTTAGTACCTCGTAGGATCCCTGCTCCGGAGCTTGTCGGGTGTGAGTCCCTGCTGGTGAAGTTGGACCTTAAGGGTCAAGTGGGGTTGCTGTTAACGTACCTGCCTCCCAACAGCGTTGCAGCAGCCCTCCCCTTGCTCCTCGAGTCGGTAGCCGAGCTAGCAATTGAGTTCCCCAGGCTTATGGTCCTGGGGGATTTCAATCTGCCTTTGCTCGGTGAACACTCTGATGGGGCGCAGGAGTTCATGGCTTCCATGACAGCCATGGGCTTGACCCAGGTAATTGGGGGCCCAACCCACTCAGCGGGTCACATGCTCGACCTCATATTTCTCTCGGAGCAGTGGACTTGTGATCTTGGTCTGAGGGGTAATGAGATCATACCCCTGTCGTGGTCAGACCACTGCCTACTGAGGCTTGACTTTCGGAGGCCAAACCCCCACTGTAGGGAGGAGGAACCGACCAGGTGGTTCCGCCCCAGGCGACTTATGGACCCCTTGAGGTTCCAGACGGAGCTTGGGGTTATTCCTGATACTCTCGCCCACAGTCCGGTGGAGACTCTGGTTGCTGCCTGGCATTCGGCAGCATCGGAGACCCTTGACCGGATTGCGCCACTACGGCCCCTCCGAGGCGGCGGATCCCAGAGGCCTCCTTGGTTCACCGAGGAGCTCCGGGAGAGGAAGCGCCGGAGGAGACGCCTAGAGCACCTATGGAGGTCCAATAAATCCGAATCGAACTGAGCACTTTTAACAACTTGCACCAAGGAGTACATCAGGGCACTTAGGACAGCAAAAAGAACGTATATTGCCACCTTGGTTGCGTCCGCTGAGTCCCGCCCAGCCGCCCTGTTTAGGATAACCCACTCCCTCCTAAATAGGAGGGATACGGGGGACCCCCTGCAGGGTAGGGCTGAGGATTATGTCCAGTTCTTAGCGGACAAAGTTGCTCGGTTTCGGTTGGATTTGGACTCCAACTTTGCAGATCCAGCCGAGGCACAGGAGGATAATCTGGTTGACCATCGCTGGGTTGAGTTTCAGGATGTTGCTCCTGGGGACGTGGACAAGCCCATGAGAGCTGTGAGTGCCTCCACCTGTGTACTGGACCCGTGTCCCTCCTGGCTGGTTGCCAACAGCAGAGAGGTGACACGGGGCTGGATCCAGGCGGTTGTTACCGCCTCCCTTCAAGAGGGACTCTTCCCCTCCGCACTTAAAGCGGCGGTGGTGAGACCCCTCCTGAAGAAACCATCTTTGGATCCAGCCGTCCTTAACAATTATTGTCCAGTCTCCAACCTCCCCTTCGTGGGGAAGGTTGTTGAGAAGGTGGTGGCCTCCCAGCTTCAGCGGTCCTTGGAGGAAGCCAGTTACCTCGACCCATTCCAGTCCGGCTTCAGGCCTGGTTATAGCACAGAAACCGCTTTGGTCGCATTGACCGATGATCTCTGGAGAGCCAGAGATGGACGCCATGCCTCCATTCTGGTTCTCCTTGACCTCTCGGCGGCTTTCGATACCATCGACCATGGTATCCTTCTGCGACGACTGCGGGAGGTGGGGGTGGGAGGCACTGTTTTGCAGTGGTTCTCCTCCTACCTCTCGGACAGGTCGCAGTCGGTGTTAGTCGGGGGGCAGAGATCGACCCCTAGGCCCCTAACATATGGGGTGCCACAGGGTTCGGTCTTATCCCCCCTGCTATTCAACATCTACATGAAACCGCTGGGCGAGATCATTCGGAGGCACGGGATAAGATACCACCAATACGCGGACAATACTCAGTTGTATCTGTCCGCCCCGTGCCAACTCAATGAAGCGGTAGACGTGATGAACCGGGGTCTTGAAGCCGTTAGGGACTGGATGAGGGCTAACAAGCTTGTACTCAACCCGGATAAGACCGAGTGGCTGTTGTGTTTCCCTCCCAATAATTTGGCTAGTGTTCCATCACTCAGGCTGGGGGGCCAAATATTATACCCCTCAGACAGGGTTCGCAACTTGGGAGTCCTCCTGGACCCACAGCTGACTTTTGACCATCATCTGTCGGCTGTGACCAGGGGGGCATTTGCCCAGGTTCGCCTGGTGCACCAGTTGCGACCCTACCTGAACCGGGAGGCTCTCACAACAGTCACTCGGGCCCTTGTGACCTCTAGGCTGGAATACTGCAATGTGCTCTACATGGGGCTGCCCTTGAAGAGCATCCGGCGACTTCAGCTAGTCCAGAATGCGGCCGCGCAAGCGATTGTGGGTGCACCTCGGTTCACCCACATAACACCTATCCTCCGCGAGCTGTGCTGGCTACCTGTTGATCTCCGGGTGCGCTTCAAGGTGCTACTTACCACCCATAAAGCCCTTCATGGTAGTGGATCTGGGTACTTGAGAGACCGCCTCCTGCCAATTACCTCCTCGCGACCTATTAGATCGCATAGATTAGGCCTCCTCCGAATTCCATCTGCCAGTCAATGTCGACTGGCAACTACGCGGAGGAGAGCCTTTTCAGTAGTAGCTCCGACCCTTTGGAACGATCTCCCCGTGGAGATTCGTACCCTCACCACCCTCCAGACCTTCCGCACAGCCCTCAAGAACTGGCTATCCCGTCAGGCCTGGGGGTAAAGAATGTAATCCGTCCCCACCCGAATGATGAATGTTGTTTCTATATTTTAATTATGTACTGTGTTTATATATTACTGTGTGTATTCCCCTCCCTGTAAGTTGTAAGCCGCCCTGAGTCCCCTCAGGGAAAAGGGCGGCCTATAAATAAACTTTACCAAAATTAGAAGGAAATTCTATATCCAACTACCCAAATGGATATCCCCGACGGAAGCCCTGATATACCCAAATCTGATAAATTTCGACAAAAATGTTATTTACAAACAACTGTTAGATAATCAAAATAGACTAAATTCCAGGGAAAATTTGGCGGAAATGGAATAAATATTGATTGGTGGCCATACTTTCAAATACAAAATAAGTACAAATCAGATCTAGCACAATTTGGCTTTCAGGACAAGGACCAGGAATTGGATAAAATTTTAATAGGACCAGACGAGAAATTAATCTCGAAAATGTATAACTGTTTGCTGATTCGAAAAATGGAAACAGAAAGAGTGAAAGAAGTTATGGTAACCTGGGCCCAGAATATCGGCCACACAATTGAGTTAGATGACTGGGAAAGGGTATGGGAGTGGAACCTGAAATTAACGAAGTCGACGGCCTACAAAGAAAATGTATACAAAATGTTCTCTCTCCGACAAGACTGGCAAAAATTTCCACAAAATTATCGGCCAAATGCTGGAAATGCAAAATAACACTGGGCACTTACTACCACATGTGGTGGACGTGTCCGGTGGCTAAGACATATTGGAAGCGAATGCTAAGGTGGCTGAATGAAATTATGTCAACTAAATTAAACCTCAATCCGGAAATGTTTCTATTAGGGATAATAGAGCCAAAAATAATTAAAACTAATCAATATCTACTCGTCCATATCTTGACGGCAGCAAGGATCGCATACGCGCAGTGCTGGAAGAAAGAAAATGCCCCCACTAGTACAATGGTTATGAATAAAATCTTAGAAATAGCAGAAATGAATAGATTGACAATGCGGATTAACGAAAAAGAAGACACAGACTTCTACAAAGTCTGGGAGAAATTATACAAATGGTTTGATAACAAAGACAATGAGAATTAAGATATAAAAGGAGATAGTTGGCTAACTTAAAATGACTTAAGCAACAACTTAAATATACAATACACAAAGACTAAGTGACAAATGAGAGTAGAAATGTATCAGAGGTGAGAATTCACCTACAAGTAATATTATTACACCACAGTGTTGGAAAAACTTGAAGATCTGACAGGGAAAATCCGTTATAAATACCTGCATGGGATTAGTAACCTAGTCTTATACTAGGCAAGGTGAGATGAACTATGCGAGATGAACAGCGCCGTTTGTGCTGTAAATATGTAAAGAGTTTTATCTCTTTTTTGTATCTTGTATTTTGTAAATCTTGCCTTTTTTTATAACCTTCAATTGGGGGGGGGGAAGAATCAGGTCACCCCCTGAAGAGGAAAATATGTAAACACAACAAGGGATAGAGGGGATGGAGGGAGGAGTAGAAGGAAATATAGGAAGGAGGGGAGGAGAGGAAAAGGAGACAGGGAAAAGCAGAGGAAGAATTGGAGGGAATGCAAGAGTAGGAGAAAGGGAAGAAGAGGGGAAGAGCAGAGGAGAGGAAGGGGAAGGAGGGAAGGGAAAGGAGAGGAGGAAGGAAGGAAGGAGAGAAGGAAGGGGGAGGAAGGAGGGAAGGAGAGAAGAAAGGAGGGAAAGGAAGGAGGAACTGAAGGAAGGAAGGAAGGAGGGAAGGAAGGAGAGGAGAGAAGAAATGAGGGAAGGAGGGAGGGAAGGAAGGAGAGAAGGAGAGAAGAAAGGAGGGAAGGAAGGAGGGAAGGAAGGAGAGAAGAAAGGGGGAAGGAAGGAGGGAAGGAAGGAGGAAAGGAAGGAGAGGAGAGAAGAAAGGAGGGAAGGAAGGAGGGAAGGAAGGAAGGAGAGAAGGAGAGAAGAAAGGAGGGAGGGAAGGGGGAAGGAGGGAGGGAAGGAAGGGGGGAAGGAAGGAGAGAAGAAAGGAGGGAAGGAAGGAGGGAGGGAAGGAAGAAGAAGTAGGATTGTTGTAAAATAAGATGGGTGTATGGGATGGTAAGAAAGCAATCTCAATTATATTGTCAATTGTAGGGGAGAAAAATTGTTACAAATACATATTATTAATAACAGTTATGAGATTATATAATTGTGAATGTATACATGAGAAATAATAAAAAAAAAGAAATGGAAGGAAGAAATTCAGAGCCTAGTGTAAGAATGAAATCCTAAGGGGAAATCCTAAGGAGAAAATATGAAGATACAAATGAAATTATATGGATGAAGATAATCTAAGGCACCAAGTCAGAAATTAACTGTAGGGCAGGGCTGTCAAACTCATGGCCTGCAGGCCGAATGCATCACACAGGGGCCATGACCATGCACAATTTAGCAAAGGGGCGCATGCATGGGGGTGCTCACATGGCCTTTTGGGGCTGCGCGCACACACACACACACACTTTGGCCACTCGGCACCAAGGTTAGCCATCACTGCTCTAGACTCTTCTTAAAAACATCCAGTGATGAAGCGCCCACAATTTCGGGAGGCAAGCTGTTCCATTGGTTAATTGTCTTCATTGTTAGGAAGTTTCTACTTAATTCCAGGTTGCTTCTCTCTCTTTGATTAGTTTCCAACCATTGTTTTTTGTCCTGCCCTCCAGTGCTTTGGAGAATAATTTGATCCCCCCTTTTTCGTGGCAGCCCCTCAAGTACTGGAACACTGCTATCACAAGGAGCGGTGGCACAGTGGTTAGAGTGCAGTACTGCAGGCTACTTCTGCTGACTGCCAGCTGCCTGCAATTTGACAGTCCAAATCTCACCAGGCTCAAGGTTGACTCAGCCTTCCTAGGTGGGTAAAATGAGGACCCAAATTGTTGGAGGCAATATGCTGACTCTGTAAACCGCTTAGAGAGGGCTGTGAAGCACTGTGAAGTGGTATATAAGTGTTATTGATATCATGTCGCCCCTAATTCTTCTTTTCTTTAGACTAGTCACTAACCAAATCTTGTTTATAGTCATTTTATGGGGCGTCCCTTGGATCAACCTTCCGGTACTCAAAAAATAACTGGGAAGAGCAGAGGGAACCTCTTAGTACCGAAGGAAGATCGCTAAAGAGCGGGAAAGCTTAAAATCCTGCAAGGGGAGCTTCCCGCTCCATTCAGATAAAGCTGCGCTCCCCTCTCCCCCTCCCCCTCTCAGGGAATGCGACTTCAACACGTCAGCTTGGCCCGCGCGAAACTCTTGACGTCACCAGCGCCCTACCCACTACGGCTGAACAGGAAAAGAGTTTCAATTCCCTTACAAGGTCATCAGGCGCACTCGCGCATGCGCCCCCAAGTTCTCCTTCCCATTTTAGCCACACCCCGTCTCCTGGAATGCGGCGAGCAGATAGGACTGTACCAAATCAATAGTAAAAAAAACCGGAGGGAAGTGTTTGGACCAGCCACTCCTTTCCTATTGGATTTTTGAGCTCCAGCACGTATCTAAATTTAGAAGAAAACAAATCTGTAGTTGCTGTGTGCCTTATCACTAGGCAGTCTATGCTTTTTTTCACGGACTGCACCGTCTAATTCTATTTGGCTCCCCTTTCTCCTCCTCTAGCTACGGCAGTGGTTTCTCCCTCCGTCGCGCTCTCCGGAAGTGCCGAAGCTGTTGGTTTCCTTGGTTCGAACGGCCGCTCGTCCTTTACCGCGATCCATCGGCACCGAATTTCTTCCGTTAGAGTCGAGGTGAGAGAAACCGGAGACGGTTGGTTTGGTGGGCAGACTCGTTTGCGAGAGGGAGCTGGAATGACGGATGCGGAGAGGGGAAGGCGGCAGGTTCCTCCTGTGGGTCTCTCCCCGCCCCTCCCGTTTCTCCGCTGCGGTTGTAAAGTTCGGCTTCGGTTACTTTTGAACGGCTGGGCAGATCTCGGCAGCCGGGAGTTCGGAGGTTGGTTTCTCTCGGCAGCGAGTCCTGGGACGGGGTGGCGGCTGGATTAGGGCATTGAGTCGAACAGGAAAGGGGGGGTTGGACGGCCGATCTCCTGATCCTGCAAACCTCGGCCGATCTCCGGTCTTGGCGGGGTTATCTGGCCTTGACCGAAGTGGGGGGAGGCAAGTTGAAGCTGTTTCTGAATGCTTTGAAGAGCCTGCTTGGTCTTCGCTGGATGGATGGGGACTCCGCCCCCATCATCCGCAGCAGAGCAGAGCTTGTTGAGTGTGATGGGGGCGATGGTATCTGGATCGGGTAAAACTAGAAGCCTGGAAACAAGCTAACCACCTTAAAATACCCACGAAGGCAGATCTGGTGTTGTAAGGAAACGGTTGGAGTTGACCAGGAAGTTTATGGGATAATTTCCTGAACCAAATACTTTTCGGAGCGTTTTGACTCCCCCCCCCCCCCCCCCAAAAGCAGACTCGGTGCTGCTGTTGCTTCTTTCTGCTTGACCGTATTTCCTAACAAACGGTATTGTGTAAAAGTTGGTGGTTTCCTCAGACCTCTTGCTATGAGATGGTGCAGGTTTTTCTTTTCCTAGCGAAAAGCCACATTTCTGCTTTGGGTAAATCTGTCAAATGCATCTGAAAGGAGGCCTTTCGGATGCATGTTTTAGTTTCATTTACTCAAGGTATAGTTGCAGAAATCCACAGTGTAGTGTAGTAGTAGGTGGATCCAACCAAAGCACTGCATTTCAGAAAACTTCAAAAAGTCATCAATGCAGTGCAGAAGTTACAATATCAGAGGAGATCCACTTTCAGTTATACTTAATCTTTGGTTAATGATTGTTCTGCCTATTAACCATTCAAACTTACTAAACAGTAAGTTTATGATTTAAGATGGTCAGAACATCCATGTTATCACAGTTTGGGATGCTTAAGAACCAACTGTCTGAATTTATTTAGCGCTCATAGCATCCTCTTTGCAATCTGGGGAACTGGCTTCTGACAAGCAGTGAGTGGGGAAACTACAGGAAGTTGCAAGTTGTGGCCATATAACTTTGTGCTTAATGAGCCCAGCAAGACTGACATGTTGGGCCTAGGTATTGTAATGTTTTACTTAATTACTGCATTCAGTGTATTGTGGTCGTTAAATGAGAACTATCTGTATTCTTTGAGCAATAAAAGTGTTCTGGATGTTTTTGGTTGCATCCTTTCACAGATCTTGAAAGAAAAATGAAAGTAGAAAATAGAAGTTTGCATATTGCCTTTATTTTGTTAATTGGATGTGGGTTTTTTTTTATTTTAAAGAAACCCTAATAGTGCTCTTACAACCTCAGGGGTTGGGGTTGAGAATAACACTACAAGTCCCAGATTCTCCTTCCAGTTTGGCTACTATTTATGCTGGCTGGGAACTGTGGAATTTGCCATCCCAATACATCTAGCAGGCATTAGGTGGAAGAAAAAGTACTCTATAAATTGCTATATAAATTAGTCTGTGTGTGCAGAACATACCACCCTGCATAGGTAGTCCTTGACTAACGTCCACAATTGAGCCCAAAATTTCTGTTGCTAAGTGAAACAGTTGTTGAGTGAGTTTTTCCCCATTTTATTATCTTTCTTAATCATTGCAGTTGTTAAGCTAGCAACATGGTTGTAAAGCGAATCTGACTTCCCTATTGATTTTGCTTATCAGAAGGTTGCAAAAAGTGACCTTGGGGCACTGCAACTGTCATAAGTGTGAGTCAGTTGCCAAGTGTCTGAATTTTGATCACATGAACTACAACAGTAATAAGTGTGAAGAATGGTCATAAACCACTTTTTTCAAGGTTGTCGTAACTTCAAATGGTCACTAAACAAACTTATGAATTGAGGACTACCTGCACACCTATTTTATGGAAGACGTTTCTCTGTTCTATTCTTTTAAGGAATGAATAATCAATAACACTTGAGAATCTGATTTGTTCTAAAATGACCTAAAATATAATTTTTGTATTCAAATTGGGCATAGATACATCTTTGTCACTCATTGTGAACGTACATGCATAGTATTTTCATGAAAACAAGCTCAGAATAATTATAAAACTGATCTGTATTAGAATTCATAGAATTTAACACAAGATGTTTGTTGTTTCTGTGTGAAAATAACTGGGAAAAAAATAAGTCTGGAAAACCTTAAGGCTCTAAAAATGTGCTGATGGTAGTGAGGAATTTGAAATATTTTCCCAGCTCTTTTAGCTCATTCTTCTTAGCACATTCCAAAGGAAGCCATGTTAAAGACAATTTGCACTCTGCTGGTTTCCAGTTACAGCATTGATTGCTATGGCAAGCCCAATTCTAAAAACAATTTTTTTTAAAATAGTTTCTAACAAAATAGGCTTATTCTATCTTCCGAGCCCTAATCTCAAATTCTGTATAGTGAACACAATCTGGAGAGATAGTAGGTAGTTTCATGCCTCTTGCATTCTGGAAAATAAAGTTTTAAATAAATGCAGGCAGTCCTCAACTTAGCAACAGTTCATGACCATTCAAAATTACAACAGCACTGAAAAGAATTACTTACGACTGTTTTTCACACTTGTAACCATTGCAGCATCCCTATGGTCACATGATCAAAATTCAGATGCTTGGCAACTGACTCATATTTATGACAGTTGCAGTGTCCAAGGGTCATGTAATCCCCTTTTGTGTCCTTACAGGCAAATTCAATGGGGAAACCAGATTCACTTAACAACCGTATTATTAACTTAATAACTGCAATGATTCACTTAACAACTGTTGCAAGCAAGGTCATAAAATGAGCAAAATTCACTTAACAAATGTTTCACTTAGCAACAGAAATCTGGGGCTCAAGTGTGATCGTAAATCAAGGATTATCTGTACAGATTGATTGGGTATTGTTTTGTGCTATCGTGCAGCACATTTGAAATCTAATGGCAAGACACTTAATGTCCGTAGATTTACCTACACTCAGAAGTTCTTATGTTTTAAGTATGCAAAGTAGAACAGGACTTGTATGAAATAAAATGTTGTGAATATCTGTCCAAAATCATTAATGCTTCTCTCCTGTACCACCACTTTGAAAAAGAAAGCTTTTCTGATGATCACTTACAAAATGCTTTTTATAGAACTCCAAACAGAACAAATTGTAATCCAAGTCAGTTATAATTTGGAATAAAAGGCAATGAGGTTAAAAGTG
This sequence comes from Thamnophis elegans, assembly GCF_009769535.1. NCBI lineage: Eukaryota > Metazoa > Chordata > Lepidosauria > Squamata > Natricidae > Thamnophis > Thamnophis elegans. The sequence continues at coordinate 27,448,662 of NC_045548.1, read as the reverse complement.
GTTTATACTTTGACAGTCAGATGCAGTTCACATTTCATTACATTTTGATAAGAGTAATAATCTATTCTTTCTGTTTAATTGCAAAACCAATGTTACTGAAATGCATAATCTATACACTATATGGCAGTATTAGCACAGTCCCAGCATCCAAAGCTTTTTTTTTAATATAAGAACTCACTTAAGATTTAAATGCACCCACTAGGCTTAAAATGCTGGTTGTTTTCAAGGAGGAGAAATCAGAAAACCATGTGGTAGAAATAGTATCATTTGATTATAAAGCCTCATATTTAGAAATCATATTTCAGTGCTTTTGACACTCAGCTGCTGAAAAGATGTTATTCACTCATAAGACGGAGGTATCAGTACTGTCGTTGGGATCTTGGGGTTTTCAGAAACACAAAAATAATTTTAAAGGGAAATACTGAGGAGAAAGGATATCACTAAAAGAGGCCAGCACGGACTGAGTATGCTCATTTAGTATAAGCTATAATGATTAAAGGAAAGGGGGGGGGGAGAGGTGGTGACTGATTAATGGACACTCCTGAATAGGAGTACACTTCATTACATTTACCTTCTAGAATTCTGATAATTTAAAATTGGCTAAAATATTTGATTATAAGAAGAGTTATTAATCCCCTGGCTATTAATAGATTAAGATACATCTTACATCTTTGGTCTAGTGCAGGGGTGTCAAATTCGATTTTATTGATGGCCGTATCAGAGTTGTGTTTGACCTCAGGCGGCTGGAATGGGCATGGCCAGCTCAATATCACTCGTGTTGGGGGCGCCTGTGGTGGCGTGAGTGCTCTGCTAGCGAAAACAGGTTCCTGAGCTCCGTTTTCAGCTGTGATGACCTCCTGCAACTCTCTGCCAGTGAAAATGGCCTTTCCAGAGCTGAATTTTTGCTGGCAGAGGCACTGCAGGCCAGGTTTAAGCACCCGTGGGCTGGATGTGGCCCACGGGCCTTGAGTTTGACACTCTGGTTTAGTGCATAAGGCATCAGACTAGAAAGCAGGAGTTTTAATCCCACCTTAGGAGGTATGAAAGCCAGCTGAGTGACTTTGGGCCAGTCACTCTCTTTCAGCCCACCCCACTTCACAGAGTTGAAGTGGGGGAAATAGGAAGAGAATAGTGTGTTACATATGTTTGCTGCCTTGAATTATTTGTAAAATAATGAAGACGGGATACAAACAAATAAAAAAATGTTTTACTACATTCTTAGTTATAAAATATTTATGTTGGAGTTTTAGTTACTTTAAGTTATACAGACAAAATGTTCCTAAATTTCCTAAAAGAAAAATGTTCCTTAAGATTGTGTATATAAAAAAATAGGAATGTTTACTGCCAGCTTTCTAATTTTAATTAATTTATATAGTCCCAATCATTATAAGATATTTAGTGATCAGGATCCTCTGAAAATGGTGCCCTGAGTGACTGGAAGTTTTTTCCTTTGCTGACAAATAGTTGATTTTGCTGGCAAAACTGGTTTTTTTGCATATGCTGCCCAGATTTTAATGGAACCAACTAGGAACAACCCCAGATGACTCTCAGATGACACAATTACTTGCCTGTATTGAGAAAACCTAGTGGTTGCAATTCATGGTCAGAATGGCCAGAGAGTCGGAGTCTCCATCTTTTCCTATCACTTGTTCAGATTTTTAAATGCATTTTTTCTTTAACATCGCCTTTTGAAATTGTTTTCTTTTGATTTCTGACTTACATTTTAAATGCTAAACATCTGGTTGAATGCAGAAGCCAGGCCTTGCTGAATTATAAATGTGATTTTTAAAATGACTTTTACTTTGTTTTTGGAGTAGCAAATACTTTTGCTTTTGCCACATGAAAGTTGATTTCTTCTTTTCTGGTGAATGCAATCTGATGTACTCTAGACTCTTGCAGTAAGGAATTTGTATTTTACCAGTTTTTATGAGAGCTTTGCTGTTTTACTGTACTTTATTTCTTAATATCTCTCTGGTCCTTTTTTTTAAGAGATAGGAACTTTTCCCTTTGTCTCTTCTATTTGTTCTCTATAGCGGGGAAAATTATCTCAAACCTTCCTGCGGTTAGCCAGTAGTGGAACAGACTGTCCTTAAGAGGAAATGCCTATGTTCATGAACTACATTAAAAATGAAAATAACAAAAGCTTTCTTGAACGTCTTCAAAATAAGAATGCTTTTTAACGTATAAGCTCTCTCTGAAAATTTTTAGATAAATGGTTTAATAGCAACAGCTATTTGTTGCTATTAAATGAAGCAACAACAATTATAAATCTACTTAAAGAAGATACGCAGATATAGCCAATCTGATGGATTGGAAATTAATTTGTTGCTGACAGGGGGAGAAGGAACTTTATTGGAAACTAAGAACCAAGGTGGCGCAGTGGTTAAATGCAGCACTGCAGGCTACTGCTAGATCAGCAGGTCAGCGGTTCAAATCTCACCGGCTCAGGGTTGACTCAGCCTTCCATCCTTCCGAGGTGGGTAAAATGAGGACCCAGATTGTTGGGGGCAATATGCTGACTCTCTGTAAACCGCTTAGAGAGACCTGAAAGGCCTATGAAGCGGTATATAAGTCTACTGCTATTAAAGGTTTGGTAAAGAAGTCTGAAAGGGTGATGATGGATCAGTAATGAATTGGACTTTCTTAAGAAAATTCGTGCACTTTTTTAAAAAATGCATGCTGTGGAAATACTTACAACAGAGATCTATGACTTGGGGAATGAAATGAAATTATATGGAAATACCGTAGGTATAATTTTAAGGAAAAGTTTGATTATCAAGAATCAATCAAGGACTGATAAGAAACAATAACGGTAATGGATGAAGCTGTTGCAGACTTTTTGTGAGTTAAATTGCAATAATAGATTGTTAACAGAGGGTTTTGAAGTTAGTTTTTGGTGTTGGACTTACCTATTAACCTTTTTTTTTAAGAGTAGATAAATGATAGGTCAAATTGCTTCGGTAAACAGAGTTCTAGAAGCTTATATATTGTAGACCTATTTTGCAAAGGGGAAAACTAATGTTGAAACATATTTATTAGTATTCAACCGGGGGGGGGGGATATGTGTTTTTTTTCTTTTTTTCTTTAATGCAATTTTTTGTTTGATTGTTTTTGTTCTGTTTAGCTTTGCCCTATTCTAGTTTGCATTTTTTTTAAATTTTACATAAAAAATAAAAATATTTGGAAGTTATAAATTTCTAAGATTAAATCTATCTTAATTATGGTAACCAGACTTTATATTTACATTTATGTTGAAAAGGAATTTTAATGATTTTCCAGAGTACTAGTTGTAGTTCTTTACATAGCTAGTCCTTAATGTACTACCACAATTGAGCCCAAAATGTCTGTTGCTTAGCAAAGCAGTTATTGAGTTTTGCCCCATTTTGTGTCATTTTTTTGCCACAGTTGCTAAGTGAATCGTGTGGTTGCTAAGCAACTCTGGCTTCTCTCATTGACTTTGTTGGAAGCCAGCTGGGAAGGTTACAAATGGTGACCACATGGCCCTGGAACAGTGCAACGGTTATAAACACATGCCAGTTGCCAAGTAACTAAATTTTAATCATGTGATAATGGGGATACTGCCACAGTTGCAAATGTGGGAACCGGCCATAAGTCACTTTTTTCAGTGCCATTATTAACTTCCAACAGTCATTAAACAAACAGTTGTAAGCTGACGACAATCTATAGTTTGGTTATTTGTCATAATTTTAAATATTTTTTAAAAGTCTTGAATGATTTAAAAAAAAAAATGATGGTAGAGTGATTGTCCAGAGACAAGTTTAGCATGTGATTGGATTTCTAATGTCAGTTCTTGTAATAACATCCATTGCAGTAATTTTTTTAAAATATTTTTTCACATCAGTTTTTCCTCAGCTATTTTGACATTTATTCAGAAAATGTAGAATACCAATGTTTCCTGTCTGCAGCATATGTTACTGTATGATGCTGAATAAATAAGATTTTAGTGAAATAAAATAGTAGTCTCCTGAATAATATTGGAGCAGTAGGTGTATGCAATTACTCTTGAAGAAATTTTATATCTAACTGACTGCGGAAAAATATGAATCTTTTTAATTCTAGTAACTTCAACTTAGATCATTTAATATCTGAAAGAAAGTTGAAGATATTTGAATGGAAGATTCTAAACATATGCTTGTTGGCTATTCTAGCTATGGAGTAATGAATGTTTGCTGGGTGACTTGTGCATGGGCTTATTTTTAGTCAGACAGTAATTTGTGTTCTTATATGTCAGGGGACTGTTGTAATAGATGGAACACAAGTTTAAATTTGTGAAGTTAATCAGTGGATGATATCAGGATTACCTATTTATAGTTCTTCCCTTTCAATATATAACCAGCAGTAGCATCTTTTCCTGCTGTCTGAAGTTTGACTAAACCATTGGGCTGTAATCTATTTTGAATCATGGTAAGGTTTTTCTCTAGTACATAAATTAAATCCAGAAATGTGATTTCAAAAAGTGTTTTAATTCTTAAATAGTTTTTAATACTTATTTTCTAATTCAGTTAAAAATTCAGCACTATTTGATTTAACAGCAAAGGAATCAAAACATATTTTAGTGATTAGCTGAAAACAGATTGATCTTCATTTATGAACTTGTTTTCAGTTGGTTCAGCATTCCCAAATCTATACCGTTATGAGCTATCGGGTCTGTAAAATTACACACTCTCTCCTACTTTATCCGTAAAGCATAAATAAAACAAGAATGTTACGGGGTATGAACGTCAATGAAGTTCAGGGAGTAACATGTTATTTAAATTTCATTTTTAAAATATTTTAATACAGCATGTTGGCTTTTTCTTCATACTATTTTTGTTTTTCCTAACATGCTTTACAGTGAAGACTTCTCTGTTTAGAACAAATTGTAACTGTGGTGATGATAAATTGTTAAATTAAGCTAAACAGCCTTGAAATTAGATTGTTGCTTCCTTTCTCTACTGTTCCTTACTTCAATGATTTTTTTGCCTCCTAGAGTCTAGCAGCCAACATGTCAAGCAAAAGAGCAAAGACAAAGACTACTAAGAAGCGCCCTCAGCGTGCTACGTCCAATGTATTTGCTATGTTTGATCAGTCACAGATTCAAGAATTTAAAGAGGCATTCAACATGATTGATCAAAACAGAGATGGTTTTATTGACAAAGAAGATCTGCATGATATGCTTGCTTCACTTGGTAATCACTTTTTCTATTTTATTTCAGTTATGTTTCTTCTAGCTAACTTACTCCCTGTTAAAGTGTAAGGAATTTTTATTTAATACTTTAGAGCTGCACCTTGAAATATAACCCTCCAACTATTGATGTGCTCAATTTTAAATGTTAATTGATTGTAGGGAAAAATCCAACTGATGAATATCTAGATGCCATGATGAACGAGGCTCCAGGACCCATAAACTTCACTATGTTTCTCACAATGTTTGGTGAAAAGTTAAATGGCACTGATCCAGAAGATGTAATCAGGAACGCCTTCGCATGTTTTGATGAAGAAGCAACAGGTAAGAAACCACACAGTATCACAAATAATTTCATAGCTTTTGAGTTTGATTATATAATCTTGGTTAGTTATGTGTAAAATTATACACAAGTTCAAGGCAAAGGAATGTAACACCTTCTGACACTATGGCAAAATATGTGGTTAAAAAGCAACACTGTGACATTAAATTTTTAAAACTGCAAAAATTAGGGATATTTCCTGCAAAGGAATGGTTTGGTAGGGATGATTTTAAAAATGGAAACTCTTCTTGTTCAGGGAAGAAATCATTTGGTTTCGCAGTCAGAATTGGAAATTACTGATCCTTGCTTCTCTGATAAATTCAGCTGCTTGATAATGATATCACAGTATTATTCACATTTTACTTTATTGTTTCCAGTAACAAGGCCATTTACTAAAATAGTTTAAGATCTCAGTCATAACTTTAATTTGGTGACAGCCATAACTGACATAATCGAATTCTATAAGACTTCATACTTCTGCTCATGCAAACAGTGATTTTGAATCCACAGTTTATTTAGAATAGAAAAAATGCTAATTATTTAGTAATAATTGGGTATTTAGTAGTAATTGCGTTTTCTAAATAACTACAAACATTTTATTTGTTCATGTCATTACTTATTTCCTAAAATATAAATAACTACTGAAACAGTAAAATTTTAAAAGCCCTTAAGAGCACTTTTAATAAAGCCTTTTGATTAATTTTGAATTTTTTGTGTATAATACGTTATACTAAAACTTCTTGTACTAAAATTCTCTCTTGAAATCTTTTCACATTTCTAGGCGTCATTCAAGAAGACTACTTGAGAGAATTGTTGACAACAATGGGAGACAGGTTTACAGATGAAGAAGTTGATGAGCTGTTTAGAGAGGCACCAATTGATAAAAAGGGCAATTTCAATTACATTGAGTTCACACGCATCCTGAAACATGGAGCAAAAGACAAAGATGACTAAAACAGAACTCTTGCTTCTGCATTGCTCTTTAGATCTCATGATTATCTTCAAGGGGATTTTTCCAGGTAGAACCTGTTGCATGCAGTTAGCTTTACAGCTTTTACCTATCTTAATGTATTTATCTATACAAGGCCATTCTGGCACATCTTGCACCAGTTTAAAAGGCCAGCAATGGAAATTGTAATTTTGGTGAATTTGGAAGATAAGACCAATGAGTTTGAAGGCCCAGGAAAAATAATCTGTGTTTTTCTGGTTTAGCTGGATTTTTACATTTTGTAATAATGCCATTTTGAAATAAGATTGCTATATCAATAAAATACCTCAAATGCTAGATTGCGAAGTATAAGATTTTATTAAGAGTTGACAGTCCAAACTTCATGATTTATATAAAGAAGAATAGGAAAATGATTTTGTGAAAGACTAATATCACTGTGTCACTACTTCCTATAGATTCAACTGTGTATCTATTGTAAATTTTTTTTTTCAGAGTAAACTTACTACCCTGAACATATATTTTCTGAGTAGATTGGCCTGGAGAACCATGGCATACTACTTCCACGGATCTCCTGGTTTTTTTTAATCTACCCTTGTTAAATTCATTATTCTTATGAAGCTTTTATTTTTTTGACATTGGTGACAATTTATAGATCATAGTATTTTGGATTCATGAACATAATATAGTTTTTCTCAGTTTAGAAATGCTTAAGTTTCTTCCCTAACTAGTTAACACTGCTTCTGTTATGCTGATCTTTCCCCTCATTTCCAGTATCAGCAATAGTAAAAAGTTTTTACTTTTAAGAATGTTGGTATGTGCTGATATCCAGCCGGAAATGGAGAAGCACTGCTATCTATCCTGTTTTATAACCTGCTTTAGAGTGCTGTTCCTAGAATAATGCACACAAAAATAATTTCCATTTTTTTCTAAGGACAAATATCCATTTCAGTGCCTCCTTGGAACTCTAATATCCGCGCAATCTTTTAGTTATTAGGCTTGGCATTAAGTGTTGGCTATAAGTTGGCTAGGAATCACAACACCTCAAATACTGTACAAATTGAAAGGAAGTACAATTGAAAATATATGGTATACTGGTTCTCATTTCTCATACTTGCCCCACCTAAATATATCTTGAATAATACAGGGCCCTTTTGCTGGAGGAAAAAAAGCAGTGTGAATTTGGGAGATATTGTAGCTGTAAATTCAAAGAAATAATGATTACTATATTTTTTATACTATAAGATACTCCAGACCATAAAACACACCTAGCTTTTGGGGAGGAAAACAAGAAAAAAAAATCTGCCTCTGTCTCCCAGCATCCATCAGCGTCCTTGCAGCAAACAGCCTGGTCAGCTTCAGTACATGATTGCAGCCTGATTTAGCATGAGTAGCTGATTGATGGTTGAATTGGCCTCTCGGAATACCGCCAATCAGTTGTTCCAGGCTGCAGCGATCACAGCCTATGGTTGCATCCACAAGTCCTGTGTCTGGCCTCTGCACGCCCCATTTTTGGCCCATTCCAGGCAGGGATCGCTGCTGATCGCTGGCGATTCCTATTGGCAGCGATAGGCGATGGTGGTGATCCCTGATGCCTGGAAGAGGCCGAAAATGCACGGAGGCCCAAAATGGAGCTCACAGAGGCGGAAAATGGCTGGCGGGTGGGCAGGGCTTCAGTAACATTAGCTCTATAAGACGTATAGTCATTTTCACCCACTTTTTTGGGAGGGGGAGTGTGTCCTATAGTGCGAAAAATATGGTAATTAAAGTGTTCAGATTAGCGATTAAGATATTGGGGTAGGAATGAGGAGACCTACATTTTAGTTTACCATTGACCATGGAAAATAGTGGCGTTTAGCCAGTCATTCTCGACCCAGCCAACCTCCCAGGATCATCACTGAATAGAAAAATAAGAGTAAGGGTTGTACTCTCCTACAGCAATACTGTCAACCATGCTATCTCTGGCCACCCCCAGTAATCTTGATGGTGGCAGATCCTTTATTGCTTTTTCTACATGATTGTAAATCTCTTGAAAGTTTTTAAGATATTGAGAAACTATTGTGAAGCACAGTTAATTCCTGGATTTTAACAATTTCTCACACCAATACTTTTAAACTTGATAAATAAGGTACGTCCAGCTTCAGATCAGATCAGACTACATTTTGATTTGGTTAGAGGTTATCTAACCAAATCACATTCTTCATGGAATGATGTAGAACAAAGTTCAAATTTAACTTTTGCTCTGAAATTGTTACGGTTTCCCCTCCTCATGTATAGAGATGGTTTCCTTCCAAAATGGATCAAGTCTGAATCTAAAACATGTTAATATATCATACAGCTATTCCTCATAGAAAGCCCTGCATTGTGTTTTAAGAGCAGCGATCGATATCATGGCACACTTAAGATTAACACAAATATTTAATCACACATTTTTGCTTGTGAGATCCTAATTTGACAGTTGCATGAGGTAAAAACAGACATCAAACAATAGAGGTATCCCTGAGTACACAGAAGGCACAAATGAAACAAATGTACAAAGCTCTTAATATTTACAATGCATCTTTCAGGCCATCCAGATGAGAAGCTGATATTCTTAGAGTTTGATATCCTTCGAGTTGGGTCATGCTATAACATAATACCTAAAGAAATTCTTCAGAGGCAGTATGATTTGCATATCCAAACAATGTGGATTAAGGAAAGTAATCATTTTTATTTCTAATGTTATCAGCTTCTCCAGAATTTTGGGTTCCTGTAGGAAAGAGAAGATTTGAATGCATGAAACATATAAAATATGTGCCCAGGGAGGCTTTTATAGCCAATCTTACTTCCTAACGCCATGGATATTACTTGATTCCAATTACAAGTCTCTCCTAATGCTTCATTGTTATTCAGCAGATAATTTTGAAGACTGGGAAGAGAAACTGCAGCTGAAAAATATCTCTTTGGGGAGATTTACAGTTTTATCACAAAAATTTGAAGTAGGCTGTTGCCACTCAAGAGAGACAGGAAACAAACTGCCTCAAAATGATAAGCTTCATTGCAACTGAATTGGTGAATTGGCTTTGCTTAGGAGAAGTTCCAGGAAAACACGGCTATTTTGTTGTAAAGCAGAGATTTCTGTTTGTTATTCTTCCAAAATGCATCAAGTCTTAATCTAAAATGGGTTAATATATTGTACAGTTATTCTTCATAATTTGAGAGTGAAAACGAGGCCCAAGTGATAGAAATCTCTGAGATCAGAAATATTCTATTCATTTCCCCTAAAACTAAAATTTCATGTAATTACTATGTAATATAACAAGAATGGTTATCTTCTTCCTGGTCTGTCTAGAATTCCATCTAGTCTACATTTATTGGGTATTGAGTTATATATAACTCTTTAAACAGCCTATTTCCTTGCAAAAGTATTGCGCTATATCTTCCATAATTTCTAGCCAGTCAAGTGAGAGTTCTGGGAGGCATTGTTCAACATATCTGGCAGTCATTGTCAGTGATAACCTAGCATGTTCACAAACAAAGCCTAACTTTCACAAGGTTGTTAATCTGCAATCATTAGCCATCATCAAGCAGACAAAAGAAAACACATACTTGCTTTGTAATTCCCTTACAGCTTCCATTCAATTTGGTTAGGCAAGTCAGGCCCTGACAACAGTGCAGGCAGACAAGTTGTGTAGGCATGCATGAAGGATTACATATGAATAGGCTGACAGAATAAAGAGAAGCTATTTTTGAAAAGGAAATGCATGCTTGTCAGCACAAGTTATGACAATCTGTTTTTGGATTAAAGGTTGTTAGTCTAAGAGTTTATTCACTCAGAATCATTCCACCAGGTGGCACTGTATAAATACAGTGATATCAGAGGCTTAAGGCTCTTTCTGTAACCATCATCAAAGTATCAAAACAGGTCTTGTATTATTACTTTTCTCATCTATGTAGTTTTTCATACCAACTAGAGAACTGCTTCATTTGTATTTGAAAAGAGAAAAGAAAAGCTTGTTATCCTGAATATTGACCACATCCAGTATTAATGTATATCTATTCCCTAGGCAGCTGTGAAAAATAATTTGGATCCATGAGTCTTAGGAGATGAGATGTCCTAACTGTCCTTCAAGCTTTATGAGGAGCTTATCCTTAGCTTTGTCTAAATATGTGCTTTGTTGGGAAGGATTTGCCATAATACAGTATGTGCTGGGTTTCACCAGACAAAAATGTTTTTTCTCTCCGTATCATTGCTTTCAGGGCTATGGGAAAATAACACCTAAACATTTAAAGATTCCTTATTATCCAGGAATATTTTTCTACACATGTAAAAAAAAAGTTCATGATCTCAGTAAACTACACATTTTATACCAAATAGAAAATTTTATTTCTGTAAATATCATCCAGTGTTATCACTTCTATTATACCTGTAGGATACAACAATAAATGTCATTTATAAAAATAAAGCATAAATATCAGTAAAAGTAAACTACCAAATTTAGGATATATGTAAAAAAAAGGTCCAGAGCTTTAATTGTATTGTTGACCTTGGCTTTTTAATCTCATTGCTGATGCCCTTCCTTTAGATATGTTAGACTTGTGGATTTAGGCCTTAAACTTGTAGTATCTACATTTATTATTGGCATCTTGGAACAATTCTTTTTCATATTTAGTTAAGAATACCATTGAATTTCCTACTCTTGGTCAAGTTAAGTACTTTAGAATTATATCTGGAACATATCCAGTGTGAGGATAAAAGGTACACCAAAATAGTATTGATTTTCTTGAAGTATTTAGATTCTAAGCTATTTTCTTACATAATGTATCACAATAAACATATAGGCAGATTTCTCTCATCTTAAAAGAGAATCAGGACTCCAATTAAGTTAATGGAACTTAATTTTGAATAGGCTGAAAGTTTAACCCTATATATTTATTAATTTAATTAGTTTGGATTCTCTGTAAAATCCCATGAATGATACATTCATAGCCTTTCCATTAAACAAACAAATATAAACTCTGTTCAATGTTGTACTGATGTGCAAACATCTCAGAAATGGAGCACCTTTTTCATTAAAAGGACTGTTTCCACTTCCTAGGGTGTTGCGCTTTGTTGTGCTAGATATAAGTTTTTGATTCTCTGTCATTTACTTAAGCAATGCTCTGCATAAAATCTATTAAAAGGATTGAGAGGGAAGAAGGAGCTCAAGCAAGTCCTGCATTAACCTCCTCTCGGCCCTTTCCAGGAAAGCAGATCCTGCAAGTTCACACAACAGCAGTCTTTTGGGATTGGCTATTGTGTGGTGTCCAATGTGCCTCTTGCCTTCAGACATACTTCCAAATGTCCGTGGCATGAAAGTGTTTTCAGAAGGGTACAGTTCCAAACGTGTGTGCATATACCAGTGTTTCTCAACCTTGGCAACTCTTCAAGTTGCCAAGGTTGAGAAACACTGGCATATACTACTGTGCAACAACATTCCCCAGGGAGAGAGACAAACTGCGTAGGATCCAACAGGCCAAACTCAAGCGAAGGGAAGTACAGGTAGTCCTCGAATTACGAGCACAATTGAGCCCTAAGTTTATGTTACTGAGTGAGAAATTTGTTGAGTTTTACAACTTTTCTTGCCACAAGTGAATCACTGCAGTTGTTAAATGAATCTGATTTCCCCAACTTTGCTAGTCAGAAAGCTGCAAAAGGTGATCACATGAGTCCAGGACACAGCAACCTTCCTTAATGTGAGTGAGTCAGTTGTCAAGCATCCAAATGTATATCACGTGACTGAGGATGCTGCAATGATCATAAGTGTGAAAAAACGGTCATTCTTTTTCAGTGCCGTTTTAATACTGAACGTCATTAAGGGTAAGTCGAGGACCCATACTCAAGCACTATCTTCCGAGCCTCAAGCTGCGCCGTGCCAGCATTTAGGGCAACGGATCTGTGTAGTAGCTGACAGGCGATCCTCTGCTTCCCAAACAAGGAAGTGAGCCTCAGAGGAAGATGGAAAAAGTCGGAGGGGCAGGAATTTCCTCCAAGAGGCGCCTCGTCCGCATCGGCTGCGAGCGAGACTGTCAGGATGGCAAAGCAACCGCTTGGCGACGCTTTGGTGCACTCAGCCCGGATGTGAGGTGTCCCTGACTCAGCTTCGGTCACCAGTTGCAGCTCATCGGCGAAAGCGACCCCCGGGCTGCAGGCGAGAAAGTTCGGGGGTTTCTGCGCTGCAAGGATCTAGCCACCTGGCAGCAGACCCTTACCGGGTGGGGGGGGGGCAGAGAGAAGATGAGACGCGCAATGCAAGGCGCACAACGTGCGAGAAAAGGCTGGTGCTTTGTTAATAGTCTGACTTCAGAGGAATCAAACACAAGACTCGATCGTTGAAAGAACGGATGTCGAAACACAGTTTTAGGTCTCTTCTGAAATGCAGGAGGGCCGGGGCCATAGATACCGCCACCCTTACTATAGTATGCCTCCTCGGAACTCCGCTCAGTGTGTTGCGGATCAGCTGAGTGATTCCGTCATTAACGATGACACGGCAGATCCGTAAAAGCTTCTCAAGAAACATTGAAGGGGAGGTGTATTTATTCCTTGGGCCCCATATGGCTTTCGGTCTGGATAATATGCAAAAGAACTTGAGAAGTTTTGTTGTTGTTGTTTAAATAGATCACCCTGCAGAAAACTAGCGTTTTAGCGCGATTCTCCTGCCATAATGTATTTTAACTACAAGAAATGGCGCGCTGCTAAGCCATTGAAAGAAAACGACGAGGCTTGGTTGTTCACCTTTGTATAGTGTGGACCCGAGATCAAGCATGTAAACAAGACTCTTCCCGGAGCGCCTATCCCCCCTCCCCTTCCGGAAGCAAACCACGTGACCTCTGAAGGCCCCGTTTGTCTGCAGCTCAGTCAGCTGGCGGTTCAGTGGCTGGAAGAGCTGGTGGGGAGGGCGCCTTTCTATTAAGACCTGGCTTATTTGACTGAATTACGCCGACGTATGCTTTTCGGTTGCGATAATTACTGCATGACACCCACATTTAGTCATGATGAATGTGCTCGTTAAAATTCAGGCTAGGTGACGGGCTATTAACGCTTGAGCAAGAGGGTGCTTTTCCATCCCAGATGAAAAGCGCCTTCTTACGGGAAGGAAAAGAAGCCGCCTCTGTCCCTCAGGGTTGGAGAGCAGCCCACGCAGCAGTGCCTAAATTGCGGCTCCGGTGACCCGAGACTCCGGTGGGTCTCATTCGGCTGCAGTTGGATCCGTCCCAGTAACGCTGCTAAGATAATACGGAGGAAAACAAACGCGCTGCACAAGTTGTGTTTATTCAATGGTGTTGAATGAAAGCCGTGAGACTAAAAACAGGTCACGGGGTTCGGACCCCCCCCCCCCCACAACCTTAAATGAGCATGTGTAAAATATATGGAACACATTTCATTAGTAGAAGCGGAGTGGTGGGAAAGTAGTGTAACTATGGGACCGGCGACTTTCCCTACGTGTAAATTGGAACTGACGTAATGTTTTTTTCTCCTCTCTCTCCAACTCCACATCTGAACAGACGGAAGAAACCGCACTGTTCGGCAACTCTCCTGATTCTCGCGTTACTTAAACACACAGACACACACACCCCTGTCCCAAGTTAAGCCAACGCAACGGTTCATCTTGTAGCTGGGCTCTTTTTAAGTTAGCAGATCGCATGTATCCCAAAGCGCGGTGATGTAGATTCCGAGGGGTGGTGGTGTTAAAACATTTGGAATATAGGATTCAGAAGGGGATGGTGGTAGGGTTTTTCTTTTAATAGGAATCCCCCCCCCCAAAAAGAGTAAATTCGCGCAAAGGGTTTGAGGGGTTTATTCAAGCCAGCAACGCTGTATTCAGCGATCTCGGAGGAAGCGGAAGAGGAACAAGAGTTGAGCCACCTGGCTTGCTACGTGCACGGCCAAGAAGGGGGGAAAACTTGGCTCTCTGGTGGGCCAGGCTCGTTGCGAGGACTCCTGGGATGGAAACCTGACTGTAGCAATCCAAGAAGTGGCGGAGAGACCTGCATCGATGCCTTCCACGCTGACCAAGCCGAAGACGGGCTTGTGGAGCGAGAGACTTGGGGGTTTGTCTCTGCCTGAGGAGATTCTCGAAGCGGAACGGGGCTGTTGACGTAAACTTTATAAACGGCGTTTACATCGCTTCAAGGCAGAGCTCCCGGGGCCTGAAGCATTCAAATTATCTCTCCCCCCCCCCACGAGTTCCCCTTTGCCTACTTTTCCGTTTTTGTTAAATTAGCCTTTAAAAGGACAATTTAGGAAGCGAGGCTTCCCTCGCCTTGCCCATGTGTCTTGGGGACAGCTGCTCTCCCCCCTTCTTTCGGTTTAGCGCCGGTATTTTGACAGACTTGCCCTCTCCCCCCGCCCCAAAGCCGTTACCCAGACGGCCAGCCTGCCGGAGGGGAGGGGAGGGGCAGTCCTGGCTCCTCTCCCGCTTAGTCAGGGCCGAGAGGTGGGGGAGGGCACACCTCGTGGCGTAGGCAGCAGCAGCAGCTTATGCCAAGCACCAGTTGAAGAACAAAGAAGGAAGAAGCGGCGAGAGGGCCACTCTCAAGTTACTTTCTGCACCAGCCAGCCCCGGCCGTCCCGCAAGCGTCAGACGCCGCCTTTGCAAAGGACCCCGCTGGAAGCCGCCTTCTCTTCTCCTCCGCTCTTTTCTCCCCCTCCCTTCTCCCCCCCTTTCTTTTCCAAACTTTCTTTCTCCCTTCCTGGCGATAAAAGGAGGGGGATCTCCCACAAAAAGGCGGGAAGGGCGCCGAAATGAAAGCTCAGAAAAGTAAGTAGTTTGCCCTGCTTGGAGCGTCTCTCTCTCTCTCTCTCTCTCTCTCTCTCTGGCTTCCAAGTGAAAGGAGCCCCCGTTGCCTACCTCGTGGCGTTGCTAAACAATTGTCAAGCAGTGCGTGCGTGTGGGGCTTGGGGTTTGGGCAACTCTCGAGTACAGGCTGTGGAAGAAATTGGGACTTCTTCGCCTCCGTTTTTTTTAAAGGCTTCTTTGTACAGCGTTAACTCGAAGTTGAGGAGGGGGGCAGTTGAGGGGAGGTTCCCCATTCAGACATTTAAAAAAACACACACACATAAGCGCGGCGATGTCGGTTTGAAGGCTGCCGCCCCTTCAGCTGCTGGCGCCCTGTCAAACCCCTAAGTCTCCGCGGCCCGTTTTGTGTCCGAAACAAAAGTCCCCCCCTCCCTTTCCGACTCTTTTCTCTCCCCGACCCGCTCGTGGCTCTTTCTTTCCGAGCCCCGCTGTTTCGTTCGGCTGTTGAACACGCGACACGGAAAGCGAGGCGGCACCTGAAAACAAATTCTCAGACTAGCAACAGCGTGCTTGAAGTACTTTCTTTGTTTGCGCTTGTCGGGGAGGGAGGGGGCAGAGAGACGGGGGTGGAGCCTCTGCAAAAAATCGGTTAAAGAAAGCCCGGAGAGCGGATCTCCCACGCTTTAAGACTCGGGGCGTGTAAGAAGAGAAAAATTCCATTTATTTTTTAAGTGGACGAAAAAGCAGGTTTATAGGCTACTGTCAGATGAAAGGCAAGATAACTTGAAAACCACTTTTTAAAACAAACAGGACCTGGTGAAATGTCTTGCAGGCACTGCTGTTTTTGTCAATGTCTTGTCCATGTTTATTCATAATTTGCCCCCTTGAGTTAGGGTTTCTTACCTGTCGTATGCTACCAGTAGTAGCTGCACGAACACTGTGAAAAGCTAGTGAAAGGTTTAGAGTTAGGGAGTTAAATGGAAAGACACAATGTAACTCCTGTTTTAACAAGTAGTTAGGCTTTGTGGGTCCTCGGGAGACTTATTTTTTTTGCTTTTGAAATGTATCTAAAACGTTCTTTTCCATGCAGCTGATCTTGTGTAGTGAGTGACATGTAACTATGAAATATAAAAAGGAAAGTGAGCTAACAAGTTAGAACCATGATTAAATGGTAATGTAAGCACACAGTAAAATAAGTGAGAGGTACAACCTTGTGTATGTAACAGTATGTGCTCCAACAAGGCCTACCTCTGAAGCTAAAGACAAATATCATTGTTTTGGAACTTTGTACAAAAATATTTGTCACATTGAGCAAAAAATTCCACACTGGATAATTTGTATAATGTTTTTGTAACTGCTGATGTGCTCTCTTTATTTGAACAACAGTGGTGGTGAGCTGATTTCCTGCCTGCTGATCCATTGTTCCAAGATTTTGGGGAAGGGGAGGGGTGGGATGCTGTGTTTTGTGCACGCATGTTTAAACTCTGGAGTTCCTATCTTGTCAACTTTAAGCATGCTGCCTGTTCTGTCAGCCCAGACAATGTTTAATAAAACTAACACATTAAGTGCCTGAGAGAAAGTGGAAGGGAGTGGAGGAGTTGAGCATGAGGAAAAGTTTTCAGGTAGATGGAATGTAAAGGAGATCAGAATAAAAATATTTTGAAAAGTTGAATGGTTGATGATACATGTGATCTGGAAATCTGAAATTTTGTTTGTGCTTAATCTAAGATGATTTATACACTCCAATTTTATATGATTGTATTTTTCGATTGGTGTAGCTTTCTGTGGTCTGAGAAGTATACATAACATTAAAAATATTAAAAGTGGGATAAATGAGTAGACTTCAAATTTCACTGATCATATCAGTGAAAGTGTTCTTAAAACATCTGTTAACTTGCACAGTATACCTATGTATCCTTACACAAATCTGGCATTACCATTGTTTTGTAAAAAGCACACAATGAGTTACATATGACTAAGCTTTAGCATAATGATGACTGTGTGTATCTTTGAGATTTTATTTCCTCTTACTTCATGTCCAAAAATTTCTCCTTTGTCACCACAACCTGGGACCATACTTAGCTGTAATTTTTTGCCTATGATAAAAGCTTTCTATTTTAAAATCTGGTGAGATTTCATTCTCTAATGAAAAACATGTTAATTTTTGAAGAGCTATATTCCTATTCAACTCTCTAATCTATCTTCTCTAACTTTTAAAGAGTTACAGATACACATCTTTTCTACAGTAAGCTCACAGTAGGGTGCTGTAACTTGTTTCTGGTCAAAATGAACTTGGAAGGATTATATGCTTGTAATGATTAGAAAATAAGTTCTAGGAAAGTTCTTATTTTTTCAAGTAATATTTATTGTCTTAGCAGTTAATAACTTAGTGCTGCATCCATGTCTTTAATTTTGTGTCAGTCTCAAGTCTGCTAATTTTTTTTGTAAATTTGTCTTTCTTGCATATTGAAAGTCAATACCACATGTAGAGTCTTAAGGTTTTCAAATTAAGAATTTGAATCCTGTATCTATAAATTCTGCAGGTGTTTTCTGGAAAATAACTGAGCTGTCCTGCAAAACAGCTTGATAAGAGTTTCACACACAAAAGATTTGTGGAGAAAGCAGTTTTGTACATTGCTCATGGTGCAAAGTGAACTTATTTGATATAAGGCATTTTATAAATTTATCAAAGCAGCTGGTATCTACCACTTTCCCAATATTATACTCCTCCCCCAACAGCAGTCCCACTATTTTATAAGGTTAAATTTTCAGTAGGTTTGTTGTTTCCTTAATATGCAAAAATTAAGGAATTAATACTCTTACTATGCATGGCTCTGGTTTTGGGTTTGTTTTGTTAGACAAATAGTATTGTTGAAACTATTATCTTTAGAGGAGTAAATAATTATGGAACATTAAAGTTATTTTCAATAACACAAACTCTTGTATATGTATGTTAGTATGTAGTAGAATATTAAATTGCTGTTAGCTAAATATTTCTCAGTCCTCAGATGAGAATTTAAAATAAACTATTTTTTAAAATTGAAATTGGTGCTTTGGTTACATTATGACCAAGTAAGTCATGTGAAAATTGTAATCTGCTATGTCAAAATACCAAATTAAGAGTGCAAATATTTCTCCCTGCAAGAATTCCGTAGAGAACCTAATAACAAAGCAGTAGTGATCCTACTGAGACAGGCAGCCTAGTCAGGCCACCTTTTAACTGTTCCTTGTTAAAACAGGAAATGCAGAGCACAGACTGATTACAGGGTAGCTTTGGTTTTCCCTTGTTAGTAATCAGCACAAACGCTCCAATGTAAACACTGCCATGGCAGCACCAATATGGCCTTTGCTCTAATAAAAAAAATCAACTGGACTAGTTTGCATCTAATGCTCCCTGTGGTTTCCTGTAACTGCAGCTTCTGCACAAATACAGGGTCTCCTTCCTGGTAGTTAATGCTCCTTTATTGAAATCTGCTCATTATACCCCCCCCCCCAAGAATTGCTTAGCATTTGTCTCCTGTTTAGCCCAAACCTGTTTTGTATCATTAACCTCTTAGCAGAGGGAACATGTCACAATAAGTAAGCAGATCAAAGGGCACTCAGTGCTGCAGGTTTGTTCTTGCTTTAATTTTTATTTATACTGTCAGGAGCTTTATGGGTTCTCCTTTTTTTAATGTTTATGAGGTGAGGAAGAGATCAACCAATGTTTACATTTTGTTTTGAAGGGACCAGAATACATTTTATAGCCTTTGAACACTTTTTAGTTTCAAGTTTGTTTGTTTTTCTTTACTTTTTAAAGCAATCTTCTGTTCTAGCTAGCTGAAATAGTTTGGCTTGATTGTTTTTCTCAGCATTTAGGTGTAAATCTTGTGTAATGTGCTAGGATCCATTGATTTGTTTTTTAATTACATCTCTGAATGAATTCCTGTTCTTTATCCGTGTATGAAGGGCACTAACGGAGAGAGCAAATGACCAAAGGTCCATGAATCAGACCATTATATGGAAAGGAGTGTCCCAAATGCATCTGGAGAGAAGGGAACTACTACAACAATAAGCTCCAAATATTATAAACTATCTGGTATCACAGTATGAAAGTATTCTTAAAAGGAATATTCCAGTCTATTGTCACATTTCTATAGCTTCTATAAGGCATAAAGTTACCTTTTTAGATTATGTTCTGCTATCAAAAGTTTTAGCAAATAGAAAGATACCATCAGACTGAAATCCAGGCTATTCATTGTTGGGAGAGCACTGATTAAAAAAAATCTGGCCTTGTATACAAGTAATCCTTAGCAGACCACAATGGTTCCCAAAATTTCTGTTGCTAAATGAGACATTTGTTAAGTGAGTTTTGTTCCATTTTACAATCTTTCTTGCCACAGTTGTAAAGTGAATCACTGCAGTTGTTAATCTAGTAATCTGGCTTCCCTGTTGACTTTGCTTGTCAGAAGGTCACCAAAAATTGATCACATGACCTTGGGACACAGCAGTGGTCATAAATATGAACCAGTTGCAAAGCATCTGAATGTTGATCATATGATCATGGGGATGCTGCAACAGTCATAACTGAAAAATGGTCATGTCACTTTTTTCAGTGCCATTGTAACTTTGAACAGTCACTAAATGAACTGTTGTAAGTGGAGGACTACGTCAATATATATCAAATCCTGATATAATGCACCCTCTCTTTTTTATATTTGTTCCAGTGGTGAGTTGCAGGTGGTACGTCCTGGTACAGGCGTACCGGAGCCAGTCCGGAGCACCGAATACCGTTCCGGTATGGTGCTCTGGAGGGCCCACCCGCCCGCCTGAGCTGCTTACCTGTGTTTTAAAGCTTCTGCACTGCTGCGTACACTCATGGTGTGTACAGCGTCTGCGTGACGCTCTGCGGAGCAGCTGGAGCATCGCAGAGGCACTAAGATGCATGTGCGTGCTGCGCACGTCCATGAGGATGCTGCTGGCCCCATTCCAACCAAAGCGGTTGGAATGGGATTTGAAACCCACCGATTTATTCCATTCATGGGAAGACCTCTACCACAAAATTTTCAATTTTTATTGAAAGATACCATAAGAATGTGTAACATTATAAATTATACCAAACACAATGAAAAGAGAACTCAGATTTCAGATATTATGGTCACATGATGCATTAGATCACAGACTGACTAACCACAAGCATGTTGGATGAAGCCAGATCTTGTGTCTAGCTAGGTTCAGTGTTTGTGTTACCTCAGAAATTTTGATTAGTTGATTAAACCAGGTTTAAATGCACCATGGTTAAGAAAGTTTTGTAAACAGTACCAGAGTGTGCTACTGAATATGCCAAATAAACATCTGGGAATGTAAATAAACCCATCTACAGTAAGTGCCTGAAACCTTGCACTTTGCTTTCTAGCTTGTCCCCACCATCCTTTTCAAATGGTGGTTCATTATTGTTACAGGACACCTTGTTAATTTCTGTTCTCTTCAGGCTAAATGGTCCAACAGTTAGCTTTTATCGTTATATTTGGAGAACACTGACGTATTGTATTCACCTGGTTTACTGACACACTAGTGACACAGCATGACCACAATTAGATCTTGAGCCATGATACAATTGAACACCAAATGTATTTCTTATTTACCTTGAAAAGTTTCAACTTTTATTGAACAGTATCTCGACTTAGAAGGTATAATAACAAATTGGGTAGCAGTGTTTATGTTCATAAATAACCCTGGAAGTTGCTGGGAAAAAAGTATCCACTGATAAACAAAAGTGCAGTTTTCCCATCGATGTATTTCATGCTTGAGAAAGCTACAATTGTTATTCCTCACCATCATCACATCACACATTCTGCAAAGACACAGAACCATTGCTAGAACAAGCAAAGGAGAGAAAGCATGCAGAATGTGCCTTCAGGAACAATATTCAATCCTTTAATTACAACTCCAGTCTAGGTCATGTGACTGGAATGGAGGATGGAAAGGATTTAGAATGAAGGAGGTGATAACAACCTAATTCATTCCCTAACTGTTTCTTCCATTAATGATGCATTGGAACCACAGGTCAGGCACAGGACAACACATAGTGATTGTAATAAATGACTTCACTGTGAAGTCATAAATGTGGACACTGATGTAAAGTTATTTTTTTAGCACCATTGTAACTGGATGGATGCTGAATGAGTCAGTTGGTAAGTGAGGACTATCTGTACTTTAATTACTCTGTTCGCTCATGTTTAACAGTGACAAACAGGTTTTATTGCAACAAGAATTCAATATATTTTGGCATTGGATAAAAGGGGGAAATGATTGTTACTTCTTATCATAACTCCACCTCCATGAACAGAGAGATTTTAATCCTATATATTGAAACAGGTCAGGAAAATAGTTCAGTTTCTTGACAAAGGCAGCCACACATCAAGACCTATTCTTTCCAATAGAATAACAGAGCAAAACAGCTCCTCTCTCTGAATACTGACTAGTGACGTTATTTTCTCAAACTAGTAAATACAAGTTTTACTAAAGGATTTAATTAATTCAACAATCTCTTGTGAGAAGGGCTTAATTGTTCTTCTTTTGTGCTGCTTTTATTCCTTCTTGTTCCAATGTAACATTGGAAATAAATTACGTAATTTATCTCCTAGTATAAATTTGAAATTAAGCAAAGTTGATCAAATTTGTTATAGAGTTGGCAAAAGAAAGATTACGTTTTAAAATGGACCCCATCAGGCTGAGAGTTGCGGATTAAAATAAATCCAGAAAACATATTCTCTCCCAATAATGCAGAATTGAAAGATTGGAGAGGAAGTGTTACAAGAAAGAAAGAAAGAAAGAAAGAAGGAAAGAAGGAAAGAAGGAAGGAAGGAAGGAAGAGAAAGAAAGAAAGAAAGAAAGAAAGAAAGAAAGAAAGAACACAATGGGGAATACACCAAGCTGTTTGTGCAGTGTGCCCATGGTTGCCAAGGCCAGCATGTTGCTTTCTATGTGCATTCCCCATTGTGTGCCTGCTTACTCCCTTGTAATGCCTTCCTCTCCATTGAATGTAAATTTCATTCAGTGGAAATATCATTTTACTTCTT
This sequence comes from Thamnophis elegans, assembly GCF_009769535.1. Classification (NCBI taxonomy): domain Eukaryota; kingdom Metazoa; phylum Chordata; class Lepidosauria; order Squamata; family Natricidae; genus Thamnophis; species Thamnophis elegans. The sequence continues at coordinate 27,426,389 of NC_045548.1, read as the reverse complement.
GCTCATTATGTCAGGGGTCAGCATTCCCAAAACTTGGGAAAGGGGTTAGGAGTCACAAAAACAGAAGCTTATCTTGTCAGTTTCAAGCCAGCTATCCCAGCACCAGTGCAGTGAGCATTTCAAAGGACTGGAGAGTTGGACTGCCTCACTTAGTGATATGGTTGCTGGTCCCAAATGTGGTTGCAAAATGAGAACCTATAGATACCATGTTTCCCCCAAAATACGACAGGGTCTTATTTTCTTTTGACCTCCGAAATAAGCACTTGATCTTATTTTCAGGGAGGTCTTATTATTTTTGAGGTTCAAAAGGCGGTTGAGTATAGTCATCTCATGGCTGCTGCTGTGTTGCAATATTTTTGGGGAGGGCTTATTTTCAGGGGAGAGCTTATTTTAGTGCATGCGCTCAAAAGCCTGATTGGGCTTATTATCCGGGGAGGTCTTATTTTTGGGAAAACAGGGTACCTATAAGTAGTATTTATAGAAAGGCTGGAAGAAAAAAAACTTCATTCTAATATAGACAAACCACTTTTCTTGAGGACTTCAGGGAGAAGATGAAGGAAATATGGATATCATTCTGAGGCATAATTTACCATTTTCTCATGATTTCCCCCCCTCAGCGTATTAGTGCTAAATGCTAATTTGCAAGAAACAGTTATAGAAGTAGGGTTGATATTTCTGTTCATAAAAGATGTTGTGATACTTCATGCAAAATGTTAACTGTTTAGAATGAAGCCTCATATCTAGCTGTTATTGGGCTTAATTTTAGTAAGTCTTCTAATTACCAAATTATTATTCTTAGATGACAATGTTAGAATGTTCATATAAAGTCAGTGTTATGATGGGTAGCAATTAAAAAAGGTCAACTGTGAATGGGAAACAGCTGATGCTCCAGAAAAAAAAAAGTGAATTTTTCATTCTGTGGGTTTATTTTTACTATTCTCATAGACAGCATTAATAATGAGAGTGGTTTGTGTGCCCCCAAAAGTATGCAGGGATCACACGTCTTGGGTGTGTCATTCTGGCTTTGAATGATGGATGTGGTTATCATAACCTAAACCCACCCCCGCTTATTGCTTAGCTTTTTGTGTTAGTTCAGCCTATTTGATGTCTCAACAAATCCTAATTAAATAACCACAATTTAGTGCTCTGAGTGAATTATTTCTGAACAACTATTCTAAGTTAGTAAAAAGTGGTAGAATTAATTTTGGAGAAAATTGCCCAGATGAATATACACATTGTTGGCCAATAAATGGTGTGGTTCTCCAAATAAAGCAGATCATTGCATGTGTACAGACAGATAACCAAGTTGCTCAGTTTTTCAGAATGAAAGATACTAGGATTTTCTAGTGCTCATTGGTGCATATTATTACAATTTTATTGCCTAGGATGGTGATAACGTGTTTGAGTAGAGAAATGCAGAATTAGGAAAGATAGTAGCATCATACCTTTTCATGTTCATCATAGGTGCTGCTGCAATATCAGGCAGTGAGACAGAAGACGATGACAGCATGGACGTCCCCTTGGATCTCTCTTCTTCTGCCTGCTCAATCAAGAGGAGGAGACGGGGTAACCTGCCCAAAGAATCGGTGCAGATTCTTCGGGACTGGCTGTATGAGCACCGTTATAATGCTTATCCTTCTGAACAAGAGAAAGCACTATTGTCAAGACAGACGCACCTTTCCACACTACAGGTATGTGTGTTCTAATGAAGCTAAGGCAATAGAGACCAGTTTGATTACCTGTTGAATACTATGTATTTTGCTCTTAAATTAATAGACATTGGGTGATGTACCACAGTATTAATATTTAGCGTTTTCCAGAGGAAGGGAGGGAGTGGTCACATGTGGGTATTCTCAAAGCCTGATTGGTCCAAAGACTGAGAGCAAACTCTTAAATACTGGTGCCTTCCAGTCCTATCCCAGTTTCCTCTCAGTCTTTCTTGGTCCAAGTACTGTTTGAGAATATTCCATAGGTAGGCTTTATTTTTATTGCGATCTGGCTTTCTATTTGGCTTAATTGGGCACTTTAAAAGTTTTCCTAAATTCTAAATTGTGCTAAATTCTGTTTGCATTTCCTCCCATCCCCCTTGTTCCAGGGCCCTTCTGGAAGGTGGTAGCGGAGATGGCTCCTGTCATTGTGGTGGCCTCTTGTTGGCCCAGGAGCCCTTGTTTCGCGGACCTGGTCCGGCTGTCATGGCCCCTCTGTGGAGGATCCCGCGGGAGGGGGTGGCCTTGCAGTGGGGGTTCTGATTTTCCCGGAGCCTGGTGGGTCCGGCTGACTGCCTGGCTCTTGGACAGCGGCTGCTGAAGGGGGTTAACCTGTCTGCTGGGGTAATTAGTACCTCGAGGCATCTCGGCGCCCTTCTACGACCCGCATCTACAATTCCACCTGGGTGGCCTTTGTCTGGTGGTGTTCTCCTCTTAGCATTTCTCCCATCAGGGCCACTATTCCTAGCATCTTGGATTTCCGGCAGAAGGGCCTTGACGACGGGCTTTCACGGACGTTGTGCCGCCAGGTGGGGCTTTGTCTTCGGTCCTGGGGGGTGTGGGGTCTTCTTCCCTCTCTCAGGTTCCCCTGATCAAGCTTTTTCTGTGGGAGCGGCTAATCTCAGGCCTCCCTCCGTCCATGGGTTCCCCATGTGAGATATTCCCCTAGCTCTCAGGGCTTTGACGGGGGCCCCATTCGAACCTCTTCAGTCTGTTCATCTGCGGTTCTGGTCTTTGAAAGTGGTTTTCCTGGTGGCGGTTGCCTCCGCTGACGTATTTTGGAGTTGGGCACCCTGTCTTCCGGGGTCGACCTTTGCCATCTTCTCCAGGACAGGGCGGTGCTTCGCCTTGATCCTACCTTCATTCCGATGGTGAACACTACCTTCCTTGGGGCTCAGGAGATAGTCCTGCCCGACCTTTGCCCGGGCCTGTTCCAATGATAGGGAGAGGCTCTGGCATCGGTTGGACATGCGCCGTGCTCTGCGGATTTACCTCCGGCGGACCAAGGGGGTCCGTAGGTTGGAAGCCTGGTTTGTTTTCGTTCCAGCCGGGAACGTTTGGTTCTGGGGTGTCCTCGGCCACCATTGGCCATTGGCTGCATCAGGCCATTGCAGGGCCTACGGAGCAGCTGGTCGTCCGGCCCCTTTGGGCACCATGGCCCGTTTTACTAGCAGTGCCATGACCACGGCGGCGTGGGCCACGAGGGCCCTGTCTGCTGACGTTGGTCGTGCGGCCACTTGGGCTTCTCCGACGCCTTTCACCTGATATTATCATCTGGATGCCTTCGCTTCGGCGGATGCATCATTTGGTTGGAGGGTCTTGCAGTGGGTGGCGACTGATGCTCCCCTTGGGCCTTAGTGGTTTCCTGTTTTCCCTCCCTGGGACTGTAGCTTGGGTATGTCCCACATGTGACCACTCCCTCCCTTCCTCTGCAAAAAGAACGTTGGTCTTACCTGAACGTGTCTTTTAAGAGGAAGGGAGGGAGTGGTCACAGCCTGCCCTAGTGATTTTTCCTTTGGGGCCAAGGAGAGGTCCTGGGTGGTTCCCCGGGGGGTTGTTTTTTGTTGTTGTTGTTGTTTCAGTTCTACCGTTAGCCTTTGAGGAAACTGGGATAGGACTGGAAGGCACCAGTATTTAAGAGTTTGCTCTCAGTCTTTGGACCAATCAGGCTTTGAGAATACCCACATGTGACCACTCCCTCCCTTCCTCTTAAAAGACACGTTCAGGTAAGACCAATGTTCTTTCTATTGACCATTAGCTTCCACTTTACCTTAAAAAGTGTCTTGGTATTTGATTGACAAAGGTGGTATTTCAGCCTGGGTTTTTCTGTAGACCCACAAAGTTCATAGCTTAAGTGGGATAGATGCCTGCTTACCCAAGACTAACCTTTTGCTCAGTGCCTAAAATAAGTATGAATGTTCAGTTTCCATCTGTGCTTTTTATTAGGACAATTAAAGCTTCCAGCCTAATGAGAAATTCTGATTTACATGAGGCAAGCTCACATAGTAACAGTGACAGAAAAAATGTGAATTTCAGTTTTTCTCAATCATCTAAATGCAGTAGCCTTGAAACTCAGTGGTTTTTCTTACTGAAATACTTCTTTCTGCATATTTAAAAATCAATTCCTGTCTAATTGTCAGCACTCAGATTTGCCTAAGAATACAAATGATTGGTTTCTGTTCCAAATTCGGAAAAAGTGTACAATTCTGAATATGTAGTGATGCTTGCTCCTTTCTACCAAGGAGGTGAATGTGTAATAAGTTTTACTTGCTTTGTGAATATATATGTAGTTGCATTTTCTAACATTTGAAATAAAGTTTGTAGCAGTATTTGAAATAACCTGCGTGTATTAATTTAAACACATGAAGCTTTTCCAAAAGCTTATAAAAATGGCTTTTATTATTAATATTAAAACCATATAGGGAAGGGGGAGAAAACACAAAAGGAGAAATTTCAACTATTCCTTTTGTTTGTGGGATTTTTAACATAATTTTCTTCCAATCCATTGACTGTCTTACTAATTTTTTTAAAATAATACATTGTGTGTGCAGAATTTGTAGCAGGTGATGAGTATATTTGTGTTTTTGGAGTGTATCAGTTCAGTTTATTTCATAGACTTTATTGTAAATATGGTTTTGCCATGTTGGCTCAGAGTAATTGTCTCTTTATAGGTATCCCACACATTTTCTTTGTAAGAAGTAACAGTTCTTGTACAGTAAACAAAAAAGGACTGTTGGACTTTCTTTTATTGCCCAGGAAACTGGCTTGATACTCAAACAAGGGCAAACTTGGTGAGGTAATCCTTCTTTTGCCTGTTGACATAGTCAGTTGAACAAGGCAAATCAGTAACTCCTTTAGGGAGGAGTTACTGTTTCAGAGGAAAATGTTTTCCTGTTGTTAATTAACCTAGCTGTAATGATTTCGATTACTCTTTGTTTGTTACATATATGCAGACTCAGAACCAAATTTAGGGCTTTACCCATTACAATCTTTGGGTTTTCTGCTGAGAGGAGGGGCAATTGAACCAGGAACGTCTCTCTCTTGGGTGTGTCAGAACTTGTTTGCCAGCCTTTTTTTTTTTTGTCAGGTCCAGGAATCTAGCTTGAAGGTATTGAGACATTTAGCTGAACTGCTTTCATGCAATACATAATTGGAATTGAATGATGGTAAGAATGAACATGTCATTGTATTCTCAGGTCTGCAACTGGTTCATCAATGCACGGCGCAGGCTTTTGCCTGACATGTTGAGGAAGGATGGGAAGGACCCAAATCAATTTACTATCTCACGAAGAGGGACCAAGGTAATTGATGGCCATCCGGTGGAATTTTCCAGCTCAAAAAACTGCATTCCCCTGATTGAGAGCTCCTTCCTCTCTGGTAGCCCAAGACCAAACAAGACTTGCAATGCTCCTTCTCCAGGATCTCTTTTGGCTCGTCCCTCAGTAATTTGTCATACTACCGTAACCGCACTGAAAGATGTCCCTTTCCATTTCAATCAGCCTGCCGGTACAGGTCAGACCACAGATGACCTTCAGTGGGCTTCGCCTACCAACTTTACAGATAACTCTCTCCTATTCCATGAGGATAAGTTGGGACCTAGTTCAAATGCACAAAGTGGGCTTTTCAACACTCCTCCTCCAACTCCCCCAGATCTCAATCAGGACTTCAGTGGATTTCAACTCCTGGTGGATGTTGCACTGAAACAGGCAGCAGAGATGGAACTGCAGGCAAAACTCATGGCATAAATTGTTCTTCATATTTTCTCTTCCCTCAACAGGAATGTAACAGAAATATGTGGCAATTGTTTCAATGATATCAAGGATTTAACTGCATTATTTGTTCTAATTAATCTTATTTGCACAAGGGATTGCTGAAATGAAGCTTCCTATCCCTGTTATGGTCTTCAGTGGATTCCAGTCATTCCAAGAATTATAAACTTAAAGCTACTGTAGAAGCAACCCCCCCGCCTTTTAAAAGTTTCTTAGTAGGGTTCCCCCCCCCCCATAATGTGAGATGGTACCCAAGATCATGTGATTTTGTTTTGTTTTCATTATTTGTCTCTTTCAGACTGTGCAATATTTAGTAACAAGATTAGTATTCCTATCATTCCCATGTGGAACAAAATGTACCAACAGGCTATCTTTAAAAAATTCAGATTTTAAAACAAGTTTGGATTTGAATGATTATACTTTTTCATGATATAATAAAATATTTTCTTTAATAGTTGATTTACCCTGAGTATTTTGTTGAACTAGTGTTTCAAAAGATGGCAAATTTGCATTGTAACATGGAGACAATCAGTTCTTCTAACACTATATATATATTTTAAAAAGAAACACTTAAAGAGTTTGATTTAAATTTGTACTGCTACTGATTATAAGTTGCTGGCAATGAAACGTGCTGTTAGAGAGCTATATGAACTTAATATATTTTCTTTAGTACATTTTATGGCATGGGTGTCAAACTCGCTGTGTCACATTGCCGTCACATGATGTTTTGCGTAATTTTTCCTCTTTGTGGAACTGGGGTGTACCTGGCCTCTGCATGACACATCCAGCTGGAGAGCTGCCAGTTTGACACCCCTGCTTTATGGTGTATTCTTGATTGTAGACAGTTCTGCTTAAACAACAAAACATTTAAATGCAAGTTCCTTGTTTATTTTCAAAAATAAGTGATTGCGTTGTCTTATTGATTAATCACTGGTTATTTTAGTATGGTTTGTTAAGATTCTTTTTTCCAAAGTGTCTTATAGCAAATCCATATTTATCTGAAAACTGAATTTAAAATGACCCTGCCCAAGGGATTATTAAATACACACAAAAAAAACTTTTATTCTCTAGATATATTAGCCATTCTCTAGTGGAACATGAATTTTTTGACCTTCATGATGATGGTAGATGAGATTTTCACCCCTAAATATACACAATTGGTCACATGTGTTGTTTTTTTAAATGTAGCAATGTGATCTGAAAATGGACAACTTTCCTTTGCTGAGGTCAGGGCACTTTCTGGTTTTCATGCATCTCACCAACATGTTTAATCTCTGCAGAAATGTTGAAATAATCCACTCAAGGTTCTATTTGGGCTTTTAGGGATTGCTTGAGGAATTCCCCAACCAGCTTTGTTGTATGTCTCACTAATCTCTGGACCATGAAAATGGTGAGGAAGCCAAATGAGTTTTTTCGAAATTTCTCTCCTTTCTTGCAGGACCTAGTAAGTTCCTGGGTTCTGCAGAGGAACTGCAGAAGATTAAACAAATGTAGACCCCTAAAGTGTAAACCTAACCAATCACAATTTTATCTCTGTTTTTAGGAGTATATCATAGCAATATGGACAGCAATTTCTCTGCCCTTAATGTAGCTGCAACTTGCATCTATTTAAGGATACCTATTTTCTTTTGGGGGAAAATAATGAAGATGCTGTTGGTATCATGAAGCCACATTTACAATTTTTTTAATAGATAAAATATTTCACATTTTCTCCAAACTTAGTTCCATTTCAACAGGATCTGTCAAGAAGTCCAAGGCAATGTCTTGCAAGAAGATCTGTTGGAATATTGGATTGAACAAGTTCAATTAATGTGTATTGGGCCCTTTGTGACATGGGTTTAGCCACTTGTAACATTAATCTATGTTTGTGGTTGGAATCGGGAAGCGATCATTGCTTTTTTAAGGGAATGGGAAATTGTAGTTATCTTGAGGAAAGTAATGGTATACCTTCTTCTAAAGCCGTTTTCAACCCAACCACTTATAACTATTAATTAATTTCCCATCTTTTTTAAGGAAAATTTTGAAAAAGGCAGCTGGAATCTAAAAAAAATTATAAAGAGAGAGATTTTCTCGACTTCTTCCAGGTGGAATTCAGGCCTGGGCCTGGGATAGAAATTACATTAGTTGCCATTATGAATGACCTTTGTTTGATCAGGGTGCAATGTGTCCCTCCTGATATTTTAGACTTCTTGGTGGCTTTTGGTACCATCAACTATGGCATCATTCTGGCATCTAGATATGGGCCAAAACAACCTTAAATCACATCTCTTCAAGACTGGGTACTCTGTGTTGATGTTTCGTTGATCTGAACCCAATTCCAATTTTGATTCTTAATAGGGTCACACTCCTCTATTGAAGCAAATCCATGTTTTGAAGGTCCTTCTGGATTCAAGACACTTGCTGGAACATAAGACATTCGCTGTGGCCAGGAAGGTCTTTGCATTAATTTCAGGCCTTTTTGAACTGGGACTCCCTGGCAAAAGTTAATAATGCTTTTGGCACACTCCATTTTAAGACAGTTTATGCAGGTCTTGGGGCTGCTTTTAAGATGGCTTGGAAATTTCAACTGATCTAATAACCAGAAGCCCATGAGGTAAACAAGGGTAGCAATTTCAGTGGTGTTACTCTGATGTTTTTGGTTATGTTTTCTTTGGGTTAAAAGCAAAGTTCTGAATGTAAGGCTGTGACAGCACATGATAAAAGTACTCAGCTTATAGGAGATAAAGAAAAAGAGCACTCAACAGGAACATTTCTCAGAATGTGGTCACGGCACTCCTAGTAAAACGGTGCTCCTTTACTTGCAGAGGTGAGAAATGCATCCTATTAAGGAAGCTTTGAAAATTTTCCTGTTATACAAAGCATATAGGCACCGATGTTCTTGGGGCTGCCTTATATTACCTAGATTCATTACTTTTTATTGGCCGTTGTTACTTGTAAACTTCTGTAAATCATTGTGTAAGTAGGCAGTCTACAAACGATTCAGCTATGTAAATGTTAACATTTGAATGAAGACATCATTATGTATGCTGCATCTCTTGCTTCTTTTCCTCTTCCCCTATTAATGAATATAATGGGAATCTTTTGTACATGTTCTCATATATAGACACTAACATCATTTATATTCCTGATTTAGGAGCTTAAATATAGGATTCTAATATCTTTGTAGCAATCAGATGTTAAAGCATGTAGATAACTTCACATAGCCAGCTAATAAACATATAAACACATGGCTAGATGTTCAGCGATACCTGAGTATCACCAAACTTAATTTACAATATTTACAAATGCTGTTTCTTTCCTAGAAAATAAAAAGTTTGTGATCTAATTGAAAATAACAAGTTATCATCCACAACTATATTGATTTAAATTCTGAATAATTTATACAGAATTATATAATTTAATTTCTTTAAAGAGTATTTCCCACTCAAATGGAATTAAAAGCAATATTACAATGTAGGCTAGTGTCATCTCACTGGGTTCATGCACTTTAATTTAAAGCACCTCTTTAATGGGCAGCAGTTTAGATAGCTGGAAAGAAGAAGGACAATACTAACTTTCTCCTAATGTTCTCCCACTAGAAATGTTTTCCACCAAAATATTCCTCTACAGGTATTTCAAATGCATTTTTTTTCTGACAGAAATGCCTTTATTCTAAACATACAATTGTAGTGAAAAGCACAAGTTTCCAAGTTTCACCAAAATTCTTCATAATATAAGTATAAGTATAATCTTTATTGTCATTGTACTTAAATACAATGAAATTGGTTAAGAATTAAGAATATCTAGAATATTGATTTCAATACGCTGTGAAATCAACTGTTTTGCTTATCTTGCACCTGAATTTAAGATGATATGCCAGGCAGCTTACATCAAAATCTGATATAACTAGCTGAAATTGTTTTAAATCTGAGGTGGATTTGCTGTCAATATGACTAAAGGTTTTGTGAATTTTTTCAGATTTATTGGCTGCTGTAACGTTTACTTTCCTAATGTCCTTGCATATTTTAAATTGTTTCAACCTTTATCTATCTTGATTTCAACAATTTCCCTAAAAATATCTGTCTTCTATCCGAAACCTTAATATGAAGTTTGTTTAGTTGACACACAAGATGTATTTGGTTAGATTGAATTACTTTCATGTGGCAGTAATCATGATTCTAAGTGAACAAAAACTGAATTAATAAAACTTTGTTCCAGTGAGATACAGTGAAAGCACTTGTGTTCCACCAAGTGCAACTGCGTTTGGCTTAACACCACTGCAGTGAGAGAACAAGGGAATATATCTTGGAGGAGGAAAAATCCATAATAAAAATCCATTTATTTTGGGTCTAAACCAGGAATGGGTTATGTTTAATTCAAGGATTAATTAAAAAGTTTTTATGAAAGGACGAGTGATATTTCTAGGTTTTCTTTCTTAGGATTTAACCTACAATGTTCCCATTTCAAAATGGTAAGAAATGACTATGACTATTAATTTAAACAGAATCACAGAGAAGATTCTGAGAGATATTTTGTTCCTCTTGATTGATCATCAAGATTAGGAAAGGGTGATTAAAAGGTATCTGATAGTGGACATTTGAAATTATCAGCTCATATTTCTGTCACTTATTTTAAAGAGCAGATGTTATAGTAATTGATATAAATTATTACTGTTCAAATATATTTATTGTTTCTTGTTCCAGAAAATTACAAATTCAGAAAATTCCTTATTTAGAAAAGATAGACCACACAGCTAAGGCCACGTTGTTGCAGAAGAGCAATAAATAGCTATAACATTTATATCTATATAGACTCTATAAACTCTGGTTTACATTGGATGCTCCAAAATGATGAATTATAAGATAATTTCATTTTTTCCAGAGGAAGGGAGGGAGTGGTCACATGTGGGTATTCTCAAAGCCTGATTGGTCCAAAGACTGAGAGCAAACACTTAAATACTGGTGCCTTCCAATTCCTCTCAGTCTTTTTTGGTCCAAGTACTGTTGAGAGTATTCCATGGTAAGATTCTGTTTATTTCAATCTGGTATTTCATTTTGCTTAATTGGGCACTTTAAAAGTTTTCCTAAATTCTAAATTGTGCAGCTGCGGCCCCAAGGGACAGTTCTCTGCCTTGGGCGGTTGGGGAGGGCCCTGTGGGGCGTTTTAGCCTCCCCCCAGTGGGCCCGGAGCCTCAGCCCTATCCCCGGGATTGCGGGGGTGCCAGCTCCAGGTTTCAGCTGCAAAAGAAGCAGGTCTGCCTTTCAGAGTCGGGGGTGAAAGCGGCTTCGGCGCCACTTGGAGCACACAAACCGCCTGCGGAACAGCCGATCACTCCGGGCGGTTGCCGCTCTGCCGGTTTTTGCCTTGCTGTTGAGGGGGACAAGCGGGGGTGAGGAGAGCATGCTTGGGTGCCACGTGGCTCTCCCCGACTGTACTTTGTGCGGTGCCGGCCCCTGGAAGCCCGGCTGAGCCGCTTGGGTCGTTTGCGACCGCTCTCCCACGCACGGAGCTCCGGCGGCCATTTTGGCTGCCACCACATGCACGGGGCCTCTGCTTCGGCCTGCAACGAGGGTGAGGCCTGGCAAGGGGAGTTTGGCCTAGTTCCCCCACAGGCTTTTAGACCCTGGTCCCAGCGGGGCCTACGGAGGCCCGTGTTCCTGCTTCCCTCGTCGGACGCGTGAGTAAGCTATGGACGAGGGAGTGGAGATTCGCCAGGGCCAGGTGGTGGGCCCGATCAGGAGTGATGAAGCCCTGGAGCAGGAGGTGGGGCAGGGGGTTCCCCCCCGGGATCCTTGGCTAACCAGCGCCCATCTAGGTCCTCCACCAGGGAGGAGGCCAGGCAGCATAGGGCGATTGAGAAGATGTTTGCCAGGGCAGAGAGGCAGGCCAAGTCAGCCAGGCCCTCATTCCGAGACAGGTCCCTGTCTCCTCTCAGGCCTATTTCTAGCCGGTCTTCCCCAGGGGGTTTAGCCCTTCTTCTTCCTCGAGCTCTCCCGACAGGCCTCAGGCCTATTCCAGGAGGAGGGGTTACCCCTCTCCTTCAGGTGATCCTTTGGAGGGTACGTCTAGGGGCCCCTACTCCTCTCGCAGGTTGGCGCCTCAGGGGCCTAGTTCTTCTTATGGTGATGCAGAGGATTTGGATAACCTCCCTGAGGGTCTTAAAAGGCTTATTTCTGCAGCCATTTCGTGGGGCATTGCCCAGTGGGACAAGAGCTCTCTTTCTTCCAGGCATGGGGGGGCTAGGCAGGGCCCAGTATCGTGCTTCCTCTCCTTCCATGGTTAGCGAAGCTTTGTTCTTGGGGGTGGAGAACCTCCAGGACATGGGCTTCTTGGATGATGAGAATGCGGGTCTCCCAGATGAGCCCTCTTCTGCGGGACTCTTTGTTCAAGCCATGTTCAAAATCCTCTTGGACAAGGCACGGCAGACCACCAAGGTAGGGACGGGGGATCCTTCGGTGCCCCCTCCTAGGGATCCTGACATGGCCATATTTTCTGCCACGGCCACAAACAAGGAGGAGATTCCGGCTCCTCCCCTGTTTCTGGAGGTCTTGACCAACCAGTGAGCTCGGCCCTCCAATTTCTCAGCTCCTAGGAGTAATGACCGCCGGCACTATAACATGGAGCAAACCTTTACTCAAGCCATTCAGCTGCCGGCCATTGACACCCCAGTGGCCGCCCCTGTTTCCTCCTCGCCAGTGGTATCAGGCGATGCAGTGGATAAATTGAAGCCGGGGGATAAGTGCATGGAGCTTACCTTGCAGAAGAATTTTAATGCCACAGCATGGGCTATCAAGTCCACGGCCTCGGCCTCCTACTTTAACCGCGCCACTGTCATGTGGCTTAAGAAGCTCCAGGAGCGCATTCCCATCCAGGACGAGCGGCTCCACCAGGATCTCTTCAAGATCATGGCAGCCTGCCAGTTCTCCGCTGATGCGATCCTGGACACAGTCAAGTTTGCGTCCAGTGCCTTAGCCACTTCTGTCACTTCTCGCAGGCTCCTTTGGCTGCGTCACTGGCAGATGGATAACAAGGCAAAGTGGAACTTGGCAGCCTCCTCTTTCAAGGGGCCCAATCTTTTCGGGGAAGTCCTCGACCCCATTCTAGTCAAGGATAAGGACAAGAAGAAGGTTCTTCCTTCTAACGCTAAGAAGCCCGAAACTAAGTCTCACTCTTACCGTAGGCAAAGGTAGAGGGCTGCAGATTACGACTATAACCAGCGTTTTTCTTCTTTCTGCTCTGATAGGCAGTTCCCCAGGTCGTCCTTTCAGGACAGTAATCATTTCCAGCACCAGTCCAGGCGGCCCTTTCGTGGAGGAGGCAGCCGTCCCTACCGCAGGGGAAGGTTCTTCCTTCTAACGCTAAGAAGCCCGAAACTAAGTCTCACTCTTACCGTAGGCAAAGGTAGAGGGCTGCAGATTACGACTATAACCAGCGTTTTTCTTCTTTCTGCTCTGATAGGCAGTTCCCCAGGTCGTCCTTTCAGGACAGTAATCATTTCCAGCACCAGTCCAGGCGGCCCTTTCGTGGAGGAGGCAGCCGTCCCTACCGCAGGGGGAAGTGACTCGAACCCGAGTCATCCCATTGGTGGCCGCCTTTCCCTCTATGCGGATCAATGGGACAAGATCACATTGGACACTTGGGTCCAAGCCATGGTTCATCACGGTCTCAGGTTAGAATTTCTCTCCACCCCTCCGAACCTCTTCAGGTCGTTCCCTCCGTCTCGGAGCCTGGAGCGCCGCCGCCTGATGGATCAGGCGATCACCCAGCTTCTCGACATTCGCGCGGTGGAGGCAGTTCCTCTAGAGGAACGGGGCCTGGACCACTACTCCAACCTGTTCGTGGTTCTGAAGAGCACGGGAGGCTGGAGGGCAATTCTAGACCTCAAGCACCTGAACCATTTCCTGGTGTACAGGCGTTTCAAAATGTCCTCTCTCAAATCTATCCTTCAGGGCATCAGGAAAGAGGACTTCCTGGCTTCTGTGGACCTCATGGAGGCCTATCTTCACATCCATATTCTGCCCGCTCACTGCAGGTTCCTGAGGTTCTCGCACGGGACCTGCCACTACCAATACGGGGCTCTTCCTTTCGGACTGGCCTTGGCTCCCCGGACTTTCACGAAGGTTCTGGCGGCCCTGGCAGCTCATCTATGCTCCATCCCAGTGTGGCTCCAATGTTATTTGGACGATGTCTTGTTTCAGGCGGGGTCTCTTCCTCAGGCTATCTCGGACCTTTGGCTCACCATTCAGAACCTTCAGAGCCTAGGCTTTTCGGTGAACTTTTCCAAAAGCCATCTTTCCCCTTCCACGCGGATTCTCCACCTGGGGATGGTCATAGACTCCGTGTCGGGGCTGGTGTGTCTGTCCCAGGAACGTCAGAGCAGCCTTTGTCAACTGGCAGAAAGCGTTCGCGGATGTCAGTTAACTTCGATCCTCTCTCTATCACAGTTATTGGGCAGGATGGTCTCTTGCATTGGGATTGTCTCGTGGGCCAGGCTTCACCTTCGGCCTCTCCAGTGGGAACTCATCCCCTTTCAGAGGGGGCAATTGAGCAATTATCTTCGGACTCTTCGTCTCCCGGCGGGGGTCCGGGTCTCTCTGGGGTGGTGGCTTTCCCTGGCCATTCAGCAGGGCTGCTGCTTCTGGGAGCCGGACAGGGTGACCGTCACCACAGATGCGAGTCTGTTCGGGTGGGGGGCCCTGGTGGGTTCTCGGATGGCTCAGGGCAGGTGGATTGCCGTGGATCTCCGCCACAACATAAATTGATGAGCTGAAGGCAGCCCGCCTGGCTCTGTCACTTTCAGTCCTCAGGGAAGGGGCGTCACGTGCTCCTCCTGACGGACAATGTGGCCACCAAGGCCCACATCAATTGTCAAGGGGGGACCCACTCTCGGGCTCTCTGGTTAGAGGCTCTGAGGCTGGGTGCTTGGGCAGAGAGGCACCTGTTGTCTTTGGTGTCGGAACACATCTCCGGGCTCTCCAACGTCCAGGTGGATTGGCTGAGTCGGGCGACTCTGGACAATGGCAAGTGGCAGCTCCACCCGTCGTTGTTTCGGAGGATCAGTCAGAGGTTCAGGACTCCTCTGGTGGATCTGTTCACCTCGCCCACAAACTCCCAACTTCCTCGGTTTTTCACAGGTTTTCAATCCAGATCTGCGGTGAGCACGGACGTCCTCAGGAGAAGGTGGCCCTCGGGCCTTCTTTATGCATTCCCTCCCATTCCCCTCATCCTGGAGACCATCAGGAAGGTGGTGGCGGAGAAGGCCCTGGTCATTGTGGTGGTCGCTTATTGGCCCAGGAGGCCCTGGCTCGCAGACCTGGTCCAGCTGTTGGCCCCTCCGTGGAGGATTCCTCGGGGAGAGGTGGTCTTGCTGCAGGGGGGGCTGATTCACCCGGAGCCCCAGTAGCTCCATCTGACCACCTGGCTTTTGAACGGCAGCTTCTGAGGGGAGCTAACCTGTCCTCCGGGGTCATTCGTACCATCAAGGTATCTCGGCGTCCATCGACGACCCGCATTTACAATTCCACCTGGGTGGCCTTTGTCCGGTGGTGTTCTCCTCTTGCTATTTCTCCTGATAGGGCCACTATTCTTAACGTCTTGGACTTCCTCCAGAAGGGCCTTGACGGCGGACTTCACTGAATACATTGTGCCGCCAGGTGGTGGCTTTGTCTTCTGTCCTGTGGGAGGTCTTCTTCCCTCTCCCATGTTCCCCTGATCAAGCGTTTTCTGAAGGGGACGGCTAATCTCAGGCCTGCCCCCGTCCACAAGTTCCCCATGTGGGATCTTCCCCTGGTGCTCAGAGCTTTGACGGGGGCCCCATTCGAAGCTCTCGGGTCTGTTCATCTGTGGTTCTTGTCGCTGAAAGTGGTTTTCCTGGTGGCGGTTACTTCCGCCCACCATATTTCGGAACTGGGCGCCCTGTCGTCCAGGGACGACCTTTGCCATTTTCACCAGGACAAGGGTGGTGCTTCGCCTTGATCCTACCTTCATCCCGAAGGTGAACTCTCCCTTCCATAGGGCTCAGGAGATCGTCCTGCCTGACTTTTGCCCAGGCCTGTCCAATGATAGGGAGAGGCTATGGCATCGGTTGGATGTGCGCCGCGCTCTGCGGATTTACCTCCGGCGGACCGAAGGGATCCGTAGGTCAGAGGCCTTGTTTGTTTCGTTCCAGTTGGGAATGCTAGGTTCTAGGGTGTCCTTGGCCATCATTGGCCGGTGGCTGTGTCAGACCATTATGGAGGCCTACGGGGTGGCTGGTCGCCCGGCCCCGTAGGGCATCACGGCCCATTCTACCAGGAGTGCCGCGACCACGGCGGCGTGGGCCATGAGGGCCCCATTTGAGGACATTTGTCATGTGGCCACTTGGGCTTCTCCGACGCCTTTCATCCGACATTATCGTCTGGATGCCTACGCGTCTGCGGACGCATCGTTTGGTCGGAGAGTCTTGCAGAGGGTGGCGGCTGATGGTCCCCTTGGGTCCTAGTAGTTTTCTTGTTCTCCCTCCCTGGGACTATAGCTTGGGTATATCCCACATGTGACCACTCCCTCCCTTCCTCTGGAAAAAGAACGTTGGTTTTACCTGAACATGTCTTTTAAGAGGAAGGGAGGGAGTGGTCACGACCTGCCCTGAGTGTTCCGTTGGGGCCAAGGGGAGGGCCCGGTTGGTCCCAGGGGGGTTTGTTGTTGTTGTGTTTTGTTGTTTCAGTTCTACCATTCGCCTTCGAGGAAACTGGGCCAGGATTGGAAGGCACCAGTATTTAAGTGTTTGCTCTCAGTCTTTGGACCAATCAGGCTTTGAGAATACCCACATGTGACCACTCCCTCCTTCCTCTTAAAAGACACATTCAGGTAAGACCAACATTCTTTTTCCCAAAGTTGGATTCATTATGCCTTTCCGTTTATTCCACTTAAGTAATGCATGAAAAAATGAATTTAAACCTAGTATTATTTTGCTTATGGAAATGTAAATTCTGTAACTGTGATATTTTATATCACTGCATAAACACTTCCATTACTACATTGTGCAGGCATTCACAGACCGGCATAAATAGTTGGTTTGCATTTCATTTATCATTCTCTGAATCCAAAAAGTTCTTAAACACAAATATATTACTGTAGACTTTATTTCATGTCTTGAAATAAAATCTGACATGTTTTAAGTCAACAAGTCATTGTATATGTACATAAGCACTAATCACTATGCAAATTTTTAGATCTGAAGAGCAGAGGATGATTAAGAATTGTTGCTTGATACACTCCTTGAGAAACTCCTAAACAATGAAGTGGTCATAGAAACTAAACTTGTAACACTTGCTTTTGCTAGCGCTACACTGCAAATCAAGTTCAGAGTACAATCGGTGGAGAACAGGTATTACAAATGTAACCTGCCGTTCAGAGATTTTTTTTTTTTTGCAATTGTTGTTTTGCAAAAGATGCACTACAGTATAGCCTAGAACACTGTAGCTGCAGGATGATAGGTTGTGATTGGTGGATGTTAAAAAATATCCAGATGTAATTTGGGAATAGGAGACATGAATTACTCCTTTTTTTAATCATGATCAGAGCAGACTCTAATTATTTTGGAGATGCTGGGTGTCTATTTAGTTGATCTATTTGAGATGATCCCTCTAGTAGATCCTTTGAGTTTCTTGGAGAAATCCTGTGGGAATTTTCTAAAGACCATGGTGGACTCTACTATTGGGGCTTAGTTGTAGTTTCAAGCCTAGAGATGGCTCTTGCCATAGTTATGATTGCCCCAGAGCAGCCTATGTCTCTTCACTGACAAGCTCCAAGCACTTCTTCAGTTTATTGAGGAGTTTAAGGCAATAAAGTTGAGAGGACACATGGGGCATAGCTGATGAGTGTGTGTGTGGGAGAGAGAGAGAGAGAAGTGAACCTGACTGAACATGGATAAGGGTTGACGTTCAAGCTTATCTGAGACAGTAAGAGGCCTTATTTCTCTGCTTTTATTGCATTCATAGAACATCATCTAGTGAGACAGATTGACGTGAGTTCTGAAGGAATTGAGTTCTCTGGTATATCAGCCCTGCTACTTGTAGCTTTGATTCTGACATGAAAGTTTTCAGGGAGCTAGCAGGAAGCTGGGTTCAAGCAGTGCAAATGCTTCTTTCCTTGAATGAATATTTCTGCATGTCTTGAAAGATAACAAGGTGACCTCTTCTCAAAAAGCCATTGCTCAAGTCTAAATAATCTTTGATTTTTTTAACCTTTGATTTTTGGAGACACTGTAGTAGGTCTACAATAGCAAATAGGCTCAGACAATTCTTCTGGATTGGGTTTCAGGCCAATCATGAATGTCAGTCCTTCAAGATAAACCAGGTTCAAAACAGAGACACCACAAGGATTCCAGGAATGCCTCTTCATTGATGTAGAGTTGCTTATAGAATTGGAAAGCTGTTCACTACCTTCACTACCCCGCTTTTAAGAATAACAAGGTCAAGGTGGGATTGTTCTGAATCCCTTTCTCACACTTTTTCCTTTCCTTCCCAGAGCTGAGCAACTGTTTTATCTCACTTCCTTCTCAAGCTCAGAGGTAGATTGTTTTACGTTGCGTGTTCATGCAATATAAAGCAATCCATGCAGAGATCAGGATACAAGAAATATGATCTCCCTAGTCCTGTTTATCTATTAGTGGCATTCGTTGTATTATTCTGAACTAGGTATGAGTGTTGGGATTAGGAATGACTTTTAAAAATATTTGTTTAAGTGGGTGAATCAGTGAGAGGCAAGAGGGAGTTTGAACCATAAGAAATTCCACTGTGGGTTGCCACAAGATTTGATGCTTTCCCCTTCCCATTCCTCATTGAGTGAAATCATAAGCCAGCATGGAGTCGGGCATTATCATCAGGCTGATGACATACAACTTTGCAGCTAAACTGATCAAACAGGAGATGCAGCCAGTGTTCCAGTCACTGAAGGCTGATTGTATCTGGATTGGGAAAACAGGTTTATGTCCAATTTGCAGGGAGAATTGATTCATAATCTTGGGATCTTCCTGAGTCCTCAACTCCTGCTCAAACATTTCTTAACTGCAGCTAGGAGGCAATTTACACAGATGCACCTTGTGTGTCAATTAATGACTTTTAGAGAAATGGAAGTCCCTCCTCATTCTCTCTCGTGCCTTGGTCATCTCTTATGCAGAAACTACCCAGAAGTTTCAGATTGTCTAGGCAAAGCACTTCTTTGAGAGCCACACTGGTGGCTAGTTGCTCCCAAGTGCAATTCAGAGTGCTGGTTTTCACCTTAAAAGCCCTTCAAGGATCAGAACCTCAGAATCTTCAAAATTGCTCACTGTTTTTTCCGAACTGTAAGATCCAAAAGAGAAGATTCCCTCTGGGTCCCTTCTCCAAGAGTATGCGATCTGCATAAACCATAGATAAAGACTTTCTCAGTTCCTGGCTGCTCCCCTCCCCACAAATGTGGAATAGCTTTGCAATGAAGATCAGCTTGATCTCTGCCTGGCTGAATTCTGAAAAACTATAAAGAGAGTTTTCTGTCATGTCTGTGATATTTGATTTGGTGTCTTTGATCTATTCTCTGGCGGGAATGTTGCATGGAATTGATTGTTAGCAAGGCCTAGGATATTTTAACGTTGGTGTATTGTGCTTTTAATCTGGTTATTGCATATATGTGCCAGCCAGTCACTTATGATTGGAATTACATATGAGCTCAATCAATAAATAAGCAAGTGAATTAATAATTTAGATTACATAAACATTGGTTCATTCATACATGAAGGCAGATTTCTTAAATTCACAATCAAAATTCAAATGACTTTTGAATAAATGATGTATGGAGAATGAAAATGTGAAAACTAATGAAAAAAATACAAGGCTGTACCACATGTTAAGAAAAACTTCTGTGTTTTGCTAATTATGATAACTTTTAACATACACAGATAGTACCCTGTTTCCCTGAAAATAAGACCTCCCCGGATAATAAGCCCAATTGGGCTTTTGAGCGTATGTGCTAAAATAAGCCCTTCCCCAAAATAAGCCCTCTCCAAAAATATTGCAACACAGCAGCAGCCATGAGTTGACCACACTCTTGCACCTCAAAAATAATAAGACCCCCCCAAAAATAAGACCAAGTGCTTATTTCGGGGATCAAAAGAAAATAACCCTGTCTTATTTTCGAGGAAACGCGGTACTACCAGCAGCCAACCAACCAAGCTAAAAGAGAAGGATTCCTATTTGTATTAGACACCTTTACACTAGTATTTTTATGCTCAAAATGATCACATCACTACTAAAAAGTATCTGAAACATGTTTAAAGATCTTCATGTCAGAATATATTATATATATATGATATATAGCATCCCCCCAAGGATTAGAAGGCTAAGGGGAGAACAAATGTTCACATAAGCCTTTAAAAAGCTAATCTAACATTATATCCTGTAGATACCCAGAAGAGGCTGCTGTTTACTCCAGACATCATACAACCACATCAAAAGCAGGATTTTCTTTTCCAAAAAGGGAATAAAAAATTATATTGAAAAGCCACAGCTCTTATAAGCAGTGCATTATTTATTTTATTAATTTGCTCTTTTTACATTACAGGAAACAATCTATTTACATGTTTGTGTGTCCACATATCAGATAGATAGATAATCCTATGAAAAACTAATTCAAAGTGCCATATAATGCTCTCCAGCCTTTCCTCTAGAGTTTTTCAAACTAGCAATTTTGCAAAAAAACAAAAAAAGGGGAGGGGGAACAAAAATGGATTATCCTGACTGGGAATACAGCTAGAATGCATCTATGTCACTGATTTTGATTCACATTCTAGTAAAACTATGCATTATAAATTTTAAAAAACAAACTGTAAATTCATAAATATAAAATCCAAATTAAAGTGACAGTACATAACAAAACATTAAGGGGACACCCAATAAATAAATGGAAATATATTATAAATAAGATACTAACATTTACTTTTTTATATTAAAACGTTTAATCTTTTTCTTTATCTCTCATTACAAAAGAACAACAGTGCATTCTTATGTGTGTCTACTTAGAAGTAAAGCACAGATTAAGTGAGATTACTCCCAGATTAATTACAGTCCAAACTTGTATCCTACCAGGCTTCTCCAATTTGGCATTATGGTGATGTATTTGCCTAATGTGCTTGGAATTACTAAAAGATTTAGAAGTAACGCCAAAGTATCTGAAGGCGCCAGCTTGGGTAAGAGTATTAAACCATAGTGAATGGAAATAAACTCTGTTTTATTCAGTGACACTTACATCTAAGTAGACTTGCATTGTATTGCACTGTTAAAGGTTATTTAATGAAAGGTCTGCAAAAATATATATAATAAATATTTTAAAACTTTTGGTTTAAGAGGTCAACCTCATTTTTTAAATATCCCCTAATCCCAATTGTACTTTAAAACACTGATTGCAGCTTTTTTGCAGATATACAGACATTTGAATTAAAATAAGCCCTACAAAACCAATTGGAAGAATAAGACACAATTTAGCCAATTAAAGTTTCTAATTCCCACTGATTTCAATTGAAGAAATCTGAGGATGATAAGGTTCCCTGCAAAAATAAATGATTTGATTTTTTTTTCTATTTGCTTTGTACTGTATAGATAAAAAGGTCCACAAGAGGCAATCAGAGTAAAGTAGCAGCTCGATTTATAGACCTGCAATACCAAAGAGTAATCTGGGTGGCACTATTGTCCATTGCAGGACTGCAGTTTCTCAAATCCTTCTGTTACATGCAGATGTTCAATGTCTTCATATCTTCTGCATTTTTCTAGGAATTTATTCGAAGATATAATTGTTATGCCTACATCAAACCCAAATGAATAATGAGGTATCATGTTAACAAATTCCTTTAAGTTATGATGTGCAAATATATCTTTCCGAAAATATAAAATTAAGTTGTGATCCTCACCATTTTCTTCCCAAGGGTAATCCAAATAAAACAATTGACTACTTTGTAGTACATCATTGTTTGCAATCATATGGTATATGACATTGCTAGATAAATTGCCTTATCTTAACACATTTTTTTCAACAGCATTTCAGCAAATTTTTATACCTTTTTTATGGGATTCAAATACCACAGAAATAATATTGTTGTGAAAATAGATCTGTATGACATGTTTTGCACATCTGTGTATGAAGAGTCCAATTTTTAAAAAACATTTCTATATATAAGGGTGGCTACTGATATTATATAGACTGCAAACAATATGCAAGCCTTCAAATATTAAAAAGAGGCTATAAAGTAAAGCAAAAAACATTCTCAACATAATACAATTCAAATGTTGCAAGTCAGATTTTCAGTTTTGAGTTAACACTGGATTTTTATCCTTGCCTTTAAAAGTCTTAAAATATGAAATTATTAGCCCTTTACTTGTAAAACACAGCAGTGATATTTTGTGCCCTGTTAATAAATGTATAGCTTGGATATATCAATGGCTTTGAGAGGTAGCAAATTTTCTAGTGATTTTACCTTTTTAAAAAAGATTTCTATATCTGTTACCTCTCCCAGATTCTTAAAAAAAAAAAAGATAGAGCCTAAAAATGATGCTGTATCATTACAACATTTTCTGGCATGATCTGTTAATATATATTCTCAAAGAAAAAAGGCACAAAAGAAAAAGCCAGCTTTTGAATGGTAATTTCTATCACTGCGAAATTGAACTGTGTAATTTTACTATCCAATCAGTTAAGAGTTTCATATTTGAAAAGTTTTAACCGTAAGCTAATTGAAAGCCAGCTTTGATAATACAGATTATAAATCACTCATTCAGTGTATTTCATTAGCACTAGATCACTTCTTTCTTGATCTGTCAGAAAAGTATAATTTTTCCATACTCGACATGGATGCCAATATGGGTAAAGTTAAATATTCAAATAAGAAATGACCCACAATTCTTTGCCCATGTGACTTGAGAGGATACAACTAAAAAATGACATATGGTCCAGATCGATAAACTGATTTTGGCAACAGAATATAGATCAAATCTTGCAACTGAAACCAACACCTCATTAGGACATGAACTGTTAATTCTCTAGTGCTTTAAACATGCACATTAGTGCATGTTAGATGTTTATCTTAAAATTGTGGTGCTTGTGAAATCATAATGCTTTCTGCTAGTGTGACAGTTTGGTCAGATTGCATTCTGTAGTCCCATGCCAGGGGTTCCTTATTAGGGTTAAGCAGTGTTTCATATTTGGTTCCAAAAAGGTTTTTTTGTTTTAGCAACTCTAGAGAGAGCCACCTAATCCAAAGAAAAGACATGGCTGCTTTAAAGAGTCACAAATAAGTTCTATGTTTGTCCTTCCAATTGCTCTGAAGCAGTTTTTTTTAATCATTTCTAAAACACTGCATAGCTCTGTTGCCTATCAGTCTTTTTACCAAACAATCTAGCACTATGTGTAGACTACTTACTTTAAAACAGTTTTGTAAAGAAAGGTGTTCTCTATTTTAAAGAAGAAAGGGGAGTATGAAACACTTGAGATCAATGGTCATGACTAGTATACAACATGTATTTCATTTACAGCATTTTAGAAACAAACAGCTAGTTTGGAGATGTTCAAAATCTGAAACTCATCAAAGTCAGGAAACCAACAAATGATTTTCCCATTTAAAATGCACTCATTGTAAAAGGAAATGACAATATAGTACAATGTTAAAAATTCTTACTAATTGATTGGATGAAAATATTCCTTTAATCCAATTTTCACTCATCTTTTGAATTCATCTAAGCTTTCTTGTTATTGCCTTAAAATATTACTACCTTGGAAGATAGATTTTACAGTCTTCTCCTGATCAAAAAGATTCTAAGTTGAGCTGGAGGAAATAAAGTGAGGCAGTTTGTGCAGCTGCTAGTCTTTTCATGGGATGACGGACATTTCATTCCCATGACTCATTTGAACTTTTACTGCAGTACACCTATCTCCCCAACTTCTAGTATGACAGATGAAAAGGATTATCTTGAAAGATCAAAATCATATGGCTCTGTTTCTAAAAAAAAATTAAATTAAATTAAAAACTAGTCATACAAAGAAATGATTCTGAGCCCAAGCTCCATTCACTATAAATGAGGAGGACAACAGAATCCTAAAGGTATTACCCTGCAATACTGGATTTCCAAAGTACCAAATAATGGAATATTGCTGTACACTACATAACAGACTACCTTTAAGGAACAAGGATGAGTAAATCGGTGCATCTATTGTACAGATTTCTGTGTGTGTGTGTGTGCGTGTGCACGCGCATACATGTGTGTACATGAGACAGAAAGGAAGAGAGGTGTTATTTGTGGGTGTATGGGATTCTTTACAAGAGGCATGGTGGGCAGTGTCAGTACATATGGCAAAGCACTAGGCTGAGATGGGCAAACCTTTAGAAAGCAAGGGATGTTTGCAAAACTTTCTTGGAGAATTGACAGTTACACCACAGAAGTGTTAATTCATTGGGAGAGAAGAGAGAGATAAAAGGAAGAGGAGAGAAATACAAATACATATTGGTATCTCTGAGCATGGACCTAGGGCAAATTATACAAGAGATATTTCTTGCCATTAACAGTCCTCCTGGTTGGATCCCTTCATAGCCTGGTCTGGGCTTCGGGGATGTAAATCTCAATGCTTTCGGCGCTTTCAGTGGCTGAGTTCTGACGAACCGATGCAGCTCGTTTGGCAGCCATCAGCCGTTTCCGGGCCTCCTGACGCTGTGAGCTCTCCAAAGAGCGTTCCCGAATGAGTGGCACCTGACCTTTCGATGGCTTCTTTGGCACTGGAGGAGGGGCCCTTCTCTCCTGATCAAAGCAGAAGGTTAATGACATTATACAGCTTCTCAGGGGAAAAATTTAAAGAAAGGGCGGGTGGGGGACACAAACAAACTAGGATAAGTCAGTGGTTAGAAGATACTTGTTTATCTAAAGTTAATTCACTTTCTCTTCACTGAACTGGCATTCAAAGACTTTAAAAAATACATAATCTTAAGGCAAAAAAGGACGGCATTGATAATAGCACTAGTTCTCCATAGACATGTGGTGTCTGAGGTTCAAAAGGATGAAGCTCCCACCATTAAATATTGTATGTAGCTCCTGCTGGGCAATCTAAATTCCTCTTCTGGACATTCAGAATTAGAAAGGAGAGCATCTTTAGTACTGCTGCTTTGTACGATGTCATAAATCTATAAAGTCAGATTGTAATCAAAATCACCTTACACCTAACTATTAGTAAAATTCTTGGATTTCTTAATACATTAACTCAGCGTAATAGAATAATATGTGGTAGGAATGAAAGACACAGATAATGAGCACCAACCCTTTTGTATACAATATACATACACAAGACTAAATGGGCTTACAACATTTAAGACTTATGGATAGATTTCACACAGTCATATGAACTAGCAGCCTGAGGTTAGTTGCAAAATTTAAAAACAAAAATGAAAAAGACATGTGGTTGGTGGTGACTGACTATGGAATGTTGCATACTTTGGGTGCAATGTGCTTCTTAAAAGTATAGTATCGGAGTCAACAACCTACAAACTGAATTCAATTGCAAATTCAGAAGTGGGTGGGGAAAACTTAAAAAAGGAATTCTGAGAATATACGTTAGTAATTAGTTTGGCATCCAAAGATATCATGGTTAATAAACAGGAAGAAATGTGTATATATCCACATGATATACTGTATATATTAATATATCATATACATATATAGAAAGAGACAGAATGAGAGGGGGAAGGGAGAGAAATGTGGATATGTTACTTCTGGAATTTACAACTAGGATACAAATAGGGCTACACAGTAATCTGGATTTGAAGTGCAAAGGAGCGCAGGAGTCATACAGCATGTATCCAGCCTTCCATAAATTAAATGCATCCTTTCTGGGATTGCATAGTGGCTATGGGAGCCCAATAATAATGCAGTTTCTTTAAGGAGTTGTCAACAGATGTTATATTAGTGCCTGATGCACTCCATTTCACCCTTTCCCTTTTAAATTTGGATCCACATATCTAACCCAAAATATTTCTCTGGTTTACGCAGACTCTATTTTTCCAAAAATTATATGGTATCTATCTTAATAATAATTTCCTAAATGGAGAATTAATTTAATTATGCTCTATAAGTGTCCTTATAATTTATTATTTTCTCATTGTTGATCAAAACAGTTCCTCATTGCTTGTGTTAATGGAAATGGATTTGTTTGAAACACTGCATTCGATCTGCATGCAAAGAATGAACTATGGTAGTTACCCAAGTTTAGGATGAAGGATAACAAGCGCAAATATAAAAACAAATTCACAACTTTTTTCATATTTTGCTTAAATAAGGAAAACAAGCAATTTAATTTAAATATTAATGTAGCCACACTTGGTAACCATGATCCACAAATATATTTTTTCACTACAGATTGAAACATCCTGATTTTTTAGTTCTGTTTAATTTACTCCTTTTGTTGAGTTTATCATTAAAGTAGTATCAGTTTCTTACGCTGGGGGAAAAAAAAGCTTTGGCCTATTTAGGTATCATAACATCTAATAAAAATAGTGTGTTTTAGGATCACCAATTTTTTTCCCTGCAGAAATGTTATCTTGTGGGACTTGAAGAGGTAATCATTTATTTGTATTTTGGTTTGGAACAAGCAAAGAATGCAAATGCATGATGTTCTAATGGAACGTTCTACAGTGTAAATCAGATGACCATGCTTTTCCCTACTGAACATTTATAGGTAAACAATTCTTTTACTTGACTTAATCATGCAGTATTTATTTGGAGGTGGGGGTCAATATTCAAAACTGGTTAAGGTTCCAGCATGGTTAAGGCATAACAAATGCAAGAATGGGTTCAACAAGACCATTCTTTTCCCTGGACTTTTTTCATATTCCTATGGCTAACAAAACAAAGATTCTGAGAAGAGTGACATTATGGAATGAAATCCCAATTATTATTATTATTTTTAAAAAATATCTTTTGAAAAAAATGTGATATCTACAGCACTTATTCGCATACTATTATTCTTTGCTTTAAAAATAATACATGAAATAGGCAGAATAGGCCAGAGTATAAACAACATTACAAACAGCTTGAAATGTTCTAAACAAACAGGTGCAAGGGGAACACTTTGTCCCTCTTTTTCAATTTTCTTTTATATGTGTGAAACTGAGTTTGTGCTTTTCCCTATAAAGGCATGGGCCTTAAAAATATTTGACTACATCAGTTGTTACAACAACAATAGCAAATTTCTCTTTGCTATAGAAATGCAGTTTTTTTTACTCATTGAAATAAACTTCCTGTTGTTCCGTTAGCTCTCCATCTTAAGGCTCCATGTTAGTTTTTAAGGGTAGACATTATTAAGGGCAACAGGGTAAGAATATATTAAAGCACTTCATTTAAATAGTACATTTTTACATTTCATAGTGGGAGAAAATATTTCAGAAGACTTTCATTTTTTCCTCATAATAACCTTTCCTTTCCTCCCCCCAACCTTCCCCAATTTAGGCCCCTGGAAAAGAAAAAGGAAAATGTTTACATACGTTTTCATATTTCCATTCTATCTGTCAATTTGTACTGATATTATTGATGGGATATATCTCAGCTTTAAAATGCTTACTGATCCCTAGAGAAACAATGACTCCTTCTGACACTACTACTGAGAACAATGTGACATCACATACTAAAATCACCTAACATCCAGGTAAGTCTAGGAAAGAAAATTGAGTCTTAATTTGCCATCCTATTTAGTGCTTGAGTCTGGGAGACAATGGAGGACAGGGCCATGCTATGTTCCATGGGGTCGCAAAGAGTTAGACAAAACTTAGTGACTGAACAACAACAACAAATTAGTGTTTTAGAGTTAGAATTTACTGAATGAAATAAAAGAGGTGAAACCACCTATGAGGTCTCCCTCAAAATAAAGTAATGACACAAGAGATTTTCCAGGTAATATTTATGATGGCTTGATTGGCAAATACCCATACATTTATCCATGGGAATGGGGCTGGTTACCAAGTAAGTGCTGATAACAGTACTCCCCTAGTTTACTTATACATTTCATAGTGCATTAGTAAACAAAACTCTTACACTAGGCAGCACTGTGTACTCCTGTACTCTCTATATAATTTATTTTAATTGTAAGAATCAATATATGAGGCAATTTCTTCTAACAGTTGATTATCTAATATGATTATACGTTAAGTATATAAGACAAATGAGCACATTCCCATTTTTCACATATACAAGTTTGCCTTAAAAATATGCCTGAACATATTACAGATAATATTCCAGGTGATTCCTAACGTAAACATTTTCTTTTCTTTTACAATGGAATTAATCTGATATAAAATCCATTTCATGTTTTTAACATCAGTGAAGTATGTAGAGACCTATTTAATCTGTCCAGTATTTGTGCAGGGTTTTAAATGAAGCATACAAAATCGACAATGTTCTACCTTCTTGTCATGTAGATCCAGATGTTTCCAATTATTGGCCTTTAACTGATGAAGTTCATCAAATTTCATACTAATATTTTCTATGGACAACTGCAGCATATCCCAAAACCCTGCTAAATCTTGGGAGGCTGGTCTCGGGTGTGCGTTGGGATTCTGTGTGAGAGAAAGGAATAGGAAATAGAAATAGGAAAAACACACACACAGTCCTTGAAAAACTCAGGTGGAATTTTGCTTTTTATTTTTAATGATGTTGGCTATCTTACTGCATCTGATTTATATGGAATGATAATACAAGTTGATTAAATTAACTAAGCCATCATGCACTGAGGCAATGGCGGAGTCTTACAACTGTAATAGTTTCAGCACAAACAGTATGGATAGCATATGCTATAAGTTGAGGAAACATATAAATTGGCTAAATGTTTGGGGCAAATTAATTAAAACAATTCGGGGTGGCTCAGTGGCTAAGACGCAGAGCTTGTCAATCAGAAAGGTCAGCAGTTTGGCAGTTCGAACCCCTAGTGCCGCATAACAGAGTGAGCTCCTGTTACTTGTCCCAGCTTCTGCCAACCTAGCAGTTTGAAAGGAAGTAAAAATGCAAGTAGAAAAATTGGAACCACCTTTGGTGGGAAGGTAACAGCATTCTGTGAGCCTTTGGTGTTTAGTCATGCTGGCCACATGACCAGAGAGAACGTCTTCGGACAGCACTGGTTCTTTGGCTTTCAAACAGAGATGAGCACTGCCCCCTAGAGTCGGAAACAACTAGCACAAATGTACATGGGGAACCTTTACCTTTACCTTAGTTGAAACAATCTTACTTTGGAATGAATGTTTTGGCAGCAATATGTTGCAATAATGACTATTAATAGTTTATACTGGTCATGTTTCCATTAATGCATATACAATTAGTCCTTGACTTATGACCATTCCACAATAGTTTGAAGTTACAATGGCTTCGGACAAAGCGACTTGCAGCCTGTCTTTGGAGTTACTACTATTGCATCACCCTGTGGTCATGTGATTGCAGTTCAGATGTTTGGCAATCAGCTTGCATTTATTGTTGTTGCGGCATCTTGTGGTCATATGATCACAATCTGTAATCTTCGCAGTGGCTTCCAATAAGCAAAGCCAATTGGGGAAGCCAAATTCGCTTAACAACTGCAGGATTCACTTGCCCTTGTGATGTGTTTAACAACCATGGTAAAAATGGTCATAAAATTTGGTCCAGCTACATGAATACTTGCTTAACAATTGCATTACTTAGCAACTGAAATTTCAGTCCCAATTGTGGTCATATGTTGAGAACTACCAGTACCAGAAACAGAAGACTAAAATATTCTGGCACATTCCTGAGCTTTCAATAATTTTTCAAATCAGTATTTTCTTATATCCACTTTTTGATATAGTTCCAATATATTTGTGTCCTAGACAGCATACTTTTGGTTACAATTAATGTAATTTTTGTTCCATACTGTGATATATTAGAATTGGAAATAAATGTTATAAACTCACTTCTCTAATTTATTTTCTCTAATCTTACAACCACCTCTTGGGAGAGGTGGTTGAAAGATTTTCTTCTTCAAGTACCAAAATATTTTGGCCAGCCTTAAATTCTTGCATTTGAGTTATGGGAAGAGCAACAGTAGCATTATACACGATTCTGCTTCAGACACTAACATATTTTTTGCATGCAAGTAATAAAAACACTGATAATACATGTTACATACCAGATTTTCTTCACAGAGTTCTCTGAATTGGTAAAATTTCTGAGCCATGAGAAGCTGAGCACTACCAACTGCAGTTCGAATTTTACCTAAAACTTAAAAATAATCAAAGCATAAGACACCATTGTAAAATATTAATGTAAGCAAATATTGGAAATATCTCTATTGTTACAAAGCCAGCTACAGATCTAGTTCAGGGATAAGAAAAGTGCAATCATATGCAGCCTGTGGCCTATGGGCTAATTTCAAATGCTGTCTGCAAGCTATCCATATTAATATCTGTGGGAAGAACATTTTTTCCCCTCTTTCATATGAGAGTGAGTGAAAGACAGAAAAGAGAATGGAGTGTCAGAAGGAGAAAAGGAGGAAGAGAGGGAATTACAGAAAGTGAGTAATTGTGTACTGCTACCCACTCCTGATAGTTCCGTGTCCAATGATTGCTTAAACTCAGCTCACCATTGATAACAGATTTCAATTAAGAAAATGCAGCCCTCTACGAGAAAAGATTGCCAATCCTTTCCAAATGCTGCTACTAAAAAACCCACAGTTCATTTTAAAAGTGAACACACATTCCCAATCACCGGAACTCTCTCCAACATACACCAATTAGCAAAAGGAGGAATGCAAAAACAACGAAAACTCACATCACAAAAATAACCAGCACTGTATTTTAACTTGGCCTATATACCTTAAAATTAATTCTATGGATAACAATGCTCCCACATATGCAGATTTTTTTCAGTTGTGTTGCTTGTTGAATGATGACGGATGATAGAAACAATGATCAACAGATCAACAATGTCCAGAGAGTCATGTGTAATCCTTCTGCTGTTTGTCATTGAAACAATACAGTAATAGGCCCAAAAATGCAAAATATTTAATCAAAACTGAATCTGTGCTGAGTTCCCCACAGGCAACATATGTTTGACTTGGCCAGATGCATGGACTTCTGTAAAGCAGTAAGTTGTATAGTGCCAAGTTAAACAGTTCTCTAAGCCAATGAAAAGGCAAGCCTATCTAGGATACTATGAGTTGTGAACATATAGGAGGCCCAGTGGCTTGGATCCTAAATTGCTTCGTGCCATTTTATTCCTGGAACCTCTCCTCCATTTGTAGCCCCCTGCACCTTATCATAGATTTTCATGGTCATTCACAATTGAAAATAATTATGTCCTTGATTCTAAAATATTCTCCAAATTTAAATGAGGTTTGAAAGAAATCTCAAAAGCATCTGTATTCACTTCTGAGACTCTTGCACATTCAGCAAAAGTTATGTCTTAGCTGCAAATATTATGGCATGATTCTAAAATTGCACACTTGTATTAGTGGCAATTGAGTGTGGGTTAATAGATAAACGTTAGAATTCCTCACTTAGAGGATGTTCTGAGATGTTTAAAACGATAAAATATTGGGGGATGATCTTTATCACAGATATGATCCCCACTCCATCTTTTTCTTTATGAGAGCCATTATAGCTACTGTTGATAAATTCTGAGGACTATCACATAAAACAGATTAGATATGAGGCACCTGTGGCACCATGACAAATACTCTAAATAATCCCAAAAGATCATAAAATACTAAGGTAGCAGTCTTACATATTCCAACTGGGGAATAAGTTTCACTGAACAAAAATCAATGGACTTTATGTCTGAGCAGACAAATGCCCAGTATACATGCTTAGTATTAATACACAGATTATTATATATCTTTTCCTATGGAGGTCCTGGAAGCAGAGTTCTCTCCTTAGGCAGACATTAACACAAAAAGGAAACAACTGTGAAGAGGGAAATGTAAATTCACACTACACAGTACAGGGAATTCTACACATAACTGCCATTTTCCCATTATTGTTTGCAAGGGTTGCGTGTCTAATTCCCTAGGCACTGTGCTGAAAATGTACCCCTTGGTGTGTCTAGTCTTTTATTCGTACTAATGTGCAAACCACTGAAGTGAAAGAAGCCTTCAATGGGGGGGAGGAGTTAATCGGAGAGCTTTCATGTGGTCCCCATTGTTATGAGAACCCTTCCCATTGCATCGACTTCAGAACAGCTGCCTCAGCTGGAGCTGAGCCATCTAACATTTCACAAGGCATTTCAAGAATTGAAAGGAAGGGCGAGGGAAATAGAAGGGAGATGGTCTCCCAGCTGTGCATTAGAGGAGAATTTTGCACAAAGCCAAAAAATTGTTTGGGTGATTATACTGGTAAGAGAAGTTGCTTAAAAATTGTTTCATGATGCAATGTTAAAAAAATAGCCTGAATACTCCTTATTAAAACAGTACTCTATAATATCCCAATACTTTCTGGAGGAAAGAAGAGTGAGGAAAATAGAATGTGTTGAGTCTTCCCTTTCCAAATATTTAGTGATTTAAGACAAATTCTCAGATGGCTATGTGATGAATTTTGCATTGAGTTAGTTGAACAGAACAATACTGAATCCTTCCAGCTCAGTATGGCTTTCAGCACAGTACTGCCTTCATGCTTCCAGACTTCAAATCTATCCAGTGATTCTAGACAGTGAGCCTTTGATGCTTGGTATGCAAAGTACATGCATTCACATTTCTTATACCTACTTCTTAAAGCAGTCTTTTCCAAATTTGAGTCTCCAGATGTGTCAGATTTAATTTCATTAATACCCATTCCCAAATGCCAAAAATATGTAACCAACTCCAAAACCAATGCTGATAGTTTATAAATGTCAGAAATGATATTGCCATGTCTTCCTGTTGGACATGCATCTAACCCAAAGCCTACTGCAGTTTTGCCTTATACCAATTTTATCTCTGATTTCTTTTACATCAGCCAAGTGAAGCATACACTTATGAGACAAAATGTTTATTATGTATAATGTTTAAGAATAAGCATTCTTGAACTATCTTTTTATCAATAATCAAAGCCCATTCTGGAGAGATGGCTCCCATTCTGAGGCTTCTGCTGGTAAACTTTGCTTGCCCATAGATAATTTCTTAATATGATGTAAAGAAAGTAAAATTAGAAGTAAAATTAAGCACATTTAATTCAGCTAAAATGTCACCTTATTTTTTTGCTAGGAAGAAAGAATGGACAGAAAAATATATTCCATTAAGCTGCACCTTCTTAGAAGTAAGTGTCCATATTCTAAAAGAAAATTGATGAATAAACATGTGCAACAAGCAGAAAACTAGTTGGAGGCCCAGGAGAAGATACCAAGGAAAAATCAACTCTAATCAGTTTATTATCCAGTACACTAGTTTCAGCTTCCTTGCTCTTGTTTATTCAATATTCTACTAACAACAGAGATTTTTTAAAGGGGCATATCTATTTAACTACTGGCATTGTGTGCAAACTCTTGGTTCAAAATGTTTTTTTCTAAAACTTAAAGACACAGCTCCCATGGTACATGTGTGTTCCTATGCAGATTTGGCAATTTTATATTGATCATGAGCATTGACCTATGCTCAACAATTAATACAGACAGGCGTGGCTTTAATAAGTTAGTTATTACCACTATTACGAATAAGCAATTTCCGAGGAAACTAATAAAACTTTAATGCAATAAAACATGTGCAGAATTAACTAAATAACTTTTTCCAGATGTTTTTAACTCAGCCCCTGACATTATAACCTGTTTTTATATGCAACAGGAGGAGCAGCAGCAGCAGCAACAACAAATTGCATTCATAACTGGAAACACTTTTTTCATTGTGACACTTTCTCTGAAAGATAATAACAAACATGTCCATGGAGCACACAAGACTCTGTCAAGCAGTCCTAAGCCATCTCCTCCAGACAGCTGTTGTACATAAAGAGGCATTGTCTGGAAAGGCTTGTATCATATTACTCCTAGCTTCGAGGTGGGATGGGAGAACATTCACTCTCAGCTGCCAAGATATTGAGAAAATTTCAGTCTTTGCAAGTTACAGTAAGCCTCAGTGTGGTGTAATGATTAAGATATAATGGACAAGCGCAGATCAGATAAAGGAGGAAGGGGGAGGAAGAGGAAGCTGTTTGAAGCCATTCTTAGCCATGGAAATTCCCTGTTGCTGTTGTGGGAAATCATTGAAAGGAAGAAGGCTCTGCATTAGGACTTTGCATTCAAAGTACAACATTTTATTCGGAATGTGCATGGACTAAAACCTTTGTAAATTCTGTTGGAAATGCAATGTATCTTTCTTGGTGTAAACTGCAAACTGCATCAGCCCCCCACAGGGAACAGTTGCTTTAAGGTATTTCTAACATGTGCTACATTTTTCCCAATAATCTAATATTGGGAATATTAGCAAAGTAAAAAGAAGTAAATGCAAAGAAGTAATAACACATATGCAGGAAAGGAATTACAAAATGTATACAGATAGCCTTTGACTTACAACTGTTCATTTAGTGACTATTCAAAGTTACAGTGTCACTGAAAAAAGTGACATATGACCATTTTTCACACTTACGACCATTGCAGCATCCCCATGGTCACACCGATCAAATTCAGACACTTGGAAAACTGACTCATATTTATGATGGTTGCAATGTCCCAGGAATGTGTGACCACCTTTTGTGACTTTCTGACAAGCAAAGCCAATGGGGAAGCCAGATTCAGTTAGTCGTAAAATAGGACAAAATTCACAAATGTCTTGCTTAGCAACATAAATTTTGGCCTAAATTGTGGTCGTAGGTTGAGGACTACCTGCACAATGTCAGGCAAATGCTGTGTCAGATTTGGGTAAATGTTAGGATGCAAGAATGTAAAGGTGTCATTTGTAATGAAGTCAGCACACACTGGTCGTCACTTTGGTATCACTTCAATTTGGTATGGATGTTAGCGAAATGCACAGTGATTTTTGTGGAACTTTTCGCAACAGAGATATATTTTGAGAAGTTACATGCAGTATTGATTTTCCAATCTCTAGACTATTATTTAAAAGATAACAGAATAAAGACAACTTTTCTTGTTAGCACTGGAATTACTTACTTTCGTCTGGAAGATGGTTTTCTTGTTCTTCTCTCTCCATTTGTTGGCACCAACCTTCCATACGTTCTCTTTCTGCTTGAAGAAGCTTCAGAAACCAGTGTCCATCTCTGTGGCACACGGACCTTTGTACAGCTTCAATTGGATCTTCAGTTATAGAATCAATCCAAGGATCCGGTGGAGGTAAAATGGAAGGATCAAAATCAGTGTCAAAGTCATCATCTACTGCGCATGCATGATAATGGTTTCCTGAGCCCTGTATGCTAACAGTGGAAGTGCTAATATCGCGGGAATATTGTCTCGACATTGGCCCAGAATATGATTGAACTTCTTGAGGGTCCATGGACATTTCAAAGTTCTCATGGAAATCCATGTCTGCTTGAACAGCTGTTGTAACACTATTTGATCGGGTAAACCTGCGGAAACTGAACAACACAAAACAGAAAGTTTAGCAATGCAGACATTCACAGGTGGGTATACTTTACAGACAACCAGATGCAACTGTACAATAGGGTAGCCTTAAATTCTACCAGATATTTTATAACATCATCAATTGAAATAAACATATTTTCATTTTTGAAGGGGTCAAAAAGGCTTAGGTTTTGCAAGATTATGAATGAAAATATTATCACATTCATATTAATCCTTGATTTTGCATGTAATTCATTTTAGGTTTGAATCATAGTGATAATTCATTAGGATCTCCTTGAAAGTTTGATTTTTGTCTAATATCTAATGATATTCATTTTATGTGGGGAGTAGTAGTGATAGAAAAAACAATATTGAGAAAGAACAGAAATTAATATTTTCTCAGGTTACTCCCACCTTACTGCTACCCCCACATCTTGTAGACCAAAATCACAGGAATCTTTCCACAGGTGAATGACTGAGCCCAATTATTAGATTTCTATGCATGACAATATTTAGAATATTGTCCCTCTTTCATCATTCAAGGCACAGGAATTGCATAACACTGCCAGTTCTACCTCTTCTCATTTTCCCTTACATTTGATTATTTCTATATGTCTGTATTATCATAGAGCAGTATATACTGTTACTGATTTCACTTGAATTTATATAAAATAGCTAGAAATTTCCATACAGTACAATTGAACTAAATTCAGTACATAGACACAAAGAGCAAGGTTTTCCCCAAGCCTAGCCTTTTGTTGCCCATGTCTAGAGGGTAACTGCAATGAAGACCTTTCTCTTCCCATAGAGTCTTTTCACAGGAAATGAGAACTCTGTAAATGGAGAGTCTCAAAAGATTAATAGGCTCTTCATTGTAGACATTAATTCTTTACAAGCAGAAGGGAAGAGAGTGGGATAGGTTTAGCATATTGACTCAATGGCACTAGCAGCCTTAAGCATGTGTATCTCAGAATAACAGCCAATGAACTTAATGGGACTTCCTACAAAGTAAGCGCATGTAGTTTCCTTCAGTTATAGTCCAGAACAAAGGAGTCATCATTTCCTTTATGCAAACGGGGGTAAACAAAGCAGTCCAATAACAAAAGCAGTTTTTCTGCAGCTTCCTTCCAATTTCCACAGAAGCAGCCCAGAAACGTTCACCTGAGACTAAGAAATTAAGCATTCTTAAACTCATTGGGATTTATAGCAGAGTAAGCATATATGGGTTTATACTTTTTCAGGCCAGTTTTTAAAAGTTTATAAGTGGTAGGAAGCTTTGTGGGAAGGACAATGATTTGGATAAATGTGTATGGTGGAATAATTGATATTAAAAGTGGGGTAAAATTAATTTCAATCAAAAGTCAATAATATTATGGTTTGACTTGTCTGTGTTTTTTTAATGCATAGCTTTGATACACAATTGTGTCATATGCACAGAAAATCTTAAGACTGGTTTCATTGGGAAATGGTAACTTTAGATGATATATGCAGGTAGCTGGACAGTAAACAGAATTTGAGTGTACACATTTATAAATAGTATTTTATTTCACCTTAAATTCAGATAAGAAGATAAATGTGATAATTTTCTATGTTTAAATTAGGAAAATTAAAAAGACTGGTTATAATTAAAATAATAATGCTATTGGGAATGGCTGCACAACTTTCACATGGAACAGTGAGAAAAACATAGTGCATGAAAATACAACATTTATTCCTTTTGATCTTGAATTACAAATTTGCAACATGCAATTTATAACTCCATGGGGTTTGGAACAAAGTTAGTTTCTTATTAAAGCCCATCTCCATGAGCTTTGTAGCTTCCTCTTATTGGCAACCACTGTAAGACCTGGGATACCCATTGGGGGGTGGGAGGGTCAAAATGTCAAAATAAAGGTGTGACTGGATATTTACGTTTGTTGCATCTGTTAAAAGAGATGGAACTTCAATCATTTAGTTGCTACTGACGTTCCAATCCCTGAGGGATCATCAGACTGACCCTGGGTGTTTCAAAAGTAGCAGTGACAGTGATGGTTACGTTGAAGTAAAGTTTACATGCAGTGGGTCAAATAGTTATGCGTAGAACTTGATTTGTTCATGTGACACATCTACAGCGAGAGTTGCAGTGGCTTCTGGGTGCAATTCTAAGTGCTGGTTGCCACCTTTCAAGCTCTACATCACAGGTGTCAAAGTTGCTGCGTCACATTGCCATTACGTGACGTATCACAACATTTTTTCCCACCGCAGAGCTGGGGTGGGCAGCTGCATGTGACATATCTGGCCTGCCTGGTTCCAGTTTGACACCCCAGAATCTACATGATTCCAAATTGATAGGGTATCTACAAGGCTGTCAGTTCAGAGTGGAATCTGTCATTCTGGAAGAGAATTAGAAGAGAAGGCTTCTCCAGAATCATATCCCTGGGCATTGTTGTCATTGGAAACCAAAGGGAACAGCCCTTACCATTGTTGCCTCCTTCTTTGGAACAACAAAGCCACAGAGATTAGGGTAGCTTTAACTCTTCTAGGATTCTGAAGGTCAACAGGATCTGGTTCTTCTAGATATTTTTTGTGGGATTGCTGTGAATTTCATTGCCTCTTAGGAAAGAGGTACCAGTTGACTATAGTATAATTGTTCTTGAATTCTGTTACTATATATGGGTGGGTGAAACCATGACTGTGTTTACAATCTTACTTCAGCCTTCCTTATTTTTACAGACCTGCAAAGGTTGTACATAGGAAGATTCTCACAAAGTTATTTTTTCATTACAATAGTAACTTCAATGGTTACTAAATGAGGCAGTCACTAAATGATGACCATCTGTTTTCTGCCATAGGGATTCATACATTCATTGGACAGATAATATATTCACACAACAGAATTTTGTGTTTTGATTTCCCATCAAACACAAAATACAAATTCTATGAACCTCTGTGAAGATATAGTATTGGAGACAGGCGTTGCATTTTAAAGCAAGGAATGTATCCCTCAGTTCTGAAGTTAAACTTGTATAACAAA
This sequence comes from Thamnophis elegans, assembly GCF_009769535.1. Classification (NCBI taxonomy): domain Eukaryota; kingdom Metazoa; phylum Chordata; class Lepidosauria; order Squamata; family Natricidae; genus Thamnophis; species Thamnophis elegans. The sequence continues at coordinate 27,388,126 of NC_045548.1, read as the reverse complement.
AGTCAGGCTGTGTTGAACATGTAATAAGGAGTGCCCCAATTTTGTATGCCTTTGTATTTATTTATACAACACTGTGGCTAAGTCTTGCTGAGTGGAATGTTCTTGGCACTGAAGCATGGAGCTACAATGGAGATTCATGTACCGTATATACTCGAGTATAGGTCGATCCGAATATAAGCCGAGGCACCTAATTTTACCACAAAAAACTGGAAAAGTTATTGACTCGAGTATAAGCCTAGGGTGGGAAATGCAGCAGCTACCGGTAAATTTCAAAAATAAAAATAGATACCAATAATGTTTTTGAATATTTATTTCAAAGAAAAACAGTAAACTAGCTCTGTAAGTGGAAAAGAGGGTCAACAAAAACAATATGGTATCAACAATAACTTTAAAAGTACAAAAACCTTAGCTCATTCAGCAACCAAGCTAAAACACGAGTTAAAATCCTTCAAACCTCATAGGCTCATAATATACATTCTACCAGTGTCCTGCCTGTGCCCATTGAATATACAGCCTGTCCTGTGTCCATTAATTACAGCCTGCCATTGCCCATTGAATAACATATACAGCCTGCCTGTGCCCATTAAATATACAGTAGCCATTGTAAAAATTTGCTCTGGATAACAAATTATTATCACACAATACCGGTGTATTCAATGAAATACTTCACTCACCTCATCTCCATGCAGTTTAAATTCATCTCCCTGGAACACTAAGTTCTCTTTTTATTTGCTAAACTGTTGGACTCCTACAGTAGCATGCAGCTTCATTTTCAGACTTTGCTCTATTGAATGATGCCAAATAAAACTTAAAAAAGAGGAGATTTCTGCAAAGTTTGTCCAAATGTATGCATGTACAACATACCTGTGTTAAAATTCTTCTCTGAGACACACACACACACACACACACACACACACACACACACCACACACACACACACTTATTTCTTGGTTATCCCAAAGGGCCACAAAAGCATCCCATTGCCACTGTTGCTTTCAGCATGTTACATTCCACCATGGATATCTTTAAAGAAAGAATTTGAAACTAATAAAGGATGTGCTGTCCAATTCTTAAATGAATTATATTTGGTGTAAATAAATGAACCCTGAAACAATTACGTTGGCCATTGATGTGTTTGACCCTTCCCTTGGGCTCAGCTTGGTCATCTCCTACAGCTATCAGTCTTTTGCATACGTGGATACCAAAGAACAGTTTACAGATAATCCTTATTTAGTGAACATAACTGGGACTAGTATCTTGGTCATTAAATGGTTGTTAAATGAAACTGTGACTGGGCTGAGGATCCTATTCAGTTTCCTTTGCTTTACAGGTCTTTTTCACCATCATTATAGCTGCAAACAAAACAATCACTAAACAAGGCAGCAGATACAAGGGGGTAATTCAGTCCACCTCATCCCTTTGTAAAACACCCCCCACCCCCAGCCGCTCTGTGAAACACCCCCCACCCCCAGCCGCTCCTCAGCCCCACCCGTTCCCAGACACCTGATGAGTCAGCACTACTTTCCCAGATGGGGACAGCGCACCCAACGCTTAGGTAGTCCGAGAAGAAGCGGGGAAGGGCCCCACTTCTTCTTCTTTCCACCCCACCTCCGCAGAAGGAAAACTCAAAGCATCACGGCGATCCCGGGAAAAAGAGGTGAGCCGGGGAGCGGCGGCATTTCTCTCTCTCTCCCTCTCCCTCTCTTTGCCGCGACCTGCTGCCGGCGGGCAACAAGGACGGCCACCCACGCCGCAGATCCACGTCCAGCAGGGAGGAGGAGGAGGGAAACCCACCCACCTGTCAGCCACGGGAGAAAGGAAGTCGGCGAGCGGAGGAAAAGATGGGGGAAAAGGAAGCTCGGCGGGTGAAATGCGGTCCCCGCCAGGATCTCACCTCGCCCTCTTAGCCTCCCCACCCTTGACACACATGCACGCACACGCACCCTCCGCCTAGCCCGCCAGAACATTCCCGGGTGGGAAAAGCCGGGGGTGGGGGGAAGAGAGAGAGAGAGAGAGACGCGATCGCGTTCCCGGCAGTCCAGAGCAGGAGGCGCTTTTTTCCAAAAATAAACACCGTGGATCATCTATCTCAGTGTTTCTCCACCTTGGAGACTTGAAAGTGTGTGGACTTCAACTCCCAGAATTCTGGGAGTTGAAGTCCACATATTTTCAAGTCTTCAAGGTGGAGAAACACTGATCTATCTAATTAATATAATTAGTTATAATTAGTTGGGAGGGAAAAGCGCTTGGTGCAAAGAAGGACTTTCTTTCAACCAGCGGAACCCCCTGGCGCAATCGGGCTGCGATTGGCGGCCGTCCTTGCTACAATCCGCGCCGAGCTCTGATGAGGGGGAAATTAGATTCCGGCTGATGCGGCAGGGGCTGCGCTGGTGGGACGGGTGGAGGGGATGGGACTTGGAGTCCTACCATCTTGGCGAGTGGGGAGTCTCATCCCACCCCGCCCCGCCCGTCCCCGCCAGCGCAGCCAGGCTGCGATCGGCGGCCGTCCTTGCTACAATCCGCGCCGCCCGCCTCATCAATGGGGTAAAGTCCTTACGTCCAGCTCTGATGCGGGCGTAAGGAAAGTCCTCTCTTTCCCCCTCATCAGAACACAAGCCCGGGAAGCGAGTGGAAGTTCTCTGCGCGACTGAAACGGAAGCCACGGCAGGAGAGTGAGGCTGCTGCCGGCCATTTCACCTCGCGCAGAGAACTTCCACTGGGTCCCGAAATGGAGGAGAAAAAGGGGCGCCCCTTTTTCTCCTCCATTTGGGCAAATTTTTCACTGACTCGAGTATAAGCCGAGGCAGCTTTTTTCAGCCCAAAAAGTGGGCTGAAAAACTCGGCCTATACTCGAGTATATACGGTAATTCAATTTGATAAAAGAACAGAAAAATTCTTTCACTCATATTAACAAAATGTGAATCCTCAAAAATATCTATGATGACCTAGATTATTGTTGTTATTTTCATGAACAAAAAAGAAACAATAAGATGACGTATACAAATCTTTGTACAATAAAACTTCATTGCTGAGTTAGAGGCCTCACCGTTGTTAATAAACCAATATGAGTTTATTAGATATGGCTATATATGGCTCCAAACATATCAATGATTAGAAGTGAATATGCCTGCACAAACAAACTTCAAAAGTCAGGAATAACTTTCCAAGCCACTAGCAAACTTGGAAAACCCATAGTTGCTTTAATGATTTAAAGAGACCCCATTCAAATGCTTTGAACAATACTACAGAGAGAGTGATCATTTTATCCAATTCTTTACAGAAGATCTCCATTCTAAATGTAGGAAAAGAACATGCAAAGACTAAACTGCAATTATTCGTCCATCGCTTTATCAATGAGGCGTGCACTCATTCATGTATTGCTACCTGTAATCCTTCTGGCTTAAATTAAATTTCACAATTAAAAAAATATTTGTTAAGAACTTGGCATGCTTAGCTTGATCCAGCTTAGTTATATCATTTGTGAAGATCTGGACTAGATATACAATACAATAGCAGAGTTGGAAGGGACCTTGGAGGTGTTCTAGTCCAACCCCGTGCCTTGGCAGGAAACATTATACTGTTTCAGACAAATGGCTATCTAACATCTTCTTAAAGACTTCCAGTGTTGGGGCATTCACAATTTCTGGAGGCAATTTGTTCCACTGATTAATTGTTCTAACTGTCAGGAAATTTATCTTCAGTTCTAAGTTGCTTCTCTCCTTGATTAATTTCAACCCATTGCTTCTTGTTCTACACACAGGTGCCTTGGAGAATAGTTTGACTCTCTCTTCTTTGTGGCAACACCTGAGATATTGGAACACTGCTATCATGTCTCCCCTAGTCTTTCTTTTCATTAAACTAGACATACCCAGTTCCTGCAACCATTCTTCATATGTTTTAGTCTCCAGTCCCCTAATCATCTTTGTTGCTCTTCTCTGCACTCTTTCTAGAGTCTCCACATCTTTTCTATATCGTGGAGAAAATTGAAAGACCGTTGGCTTACCTGAATGGTCGTTCTCTAGGCGCTTCGGAGTGTCCAAGCACGGGTTAACTTCAGCTTGCTGCCCAAGGAACTGAGTTTAATTTTGATTGTAGCTCCACCTCTTGGTTGCCTCAGAGGCTCAGTTTCAAAAAATGAAGAAGAACAATAGTCCATGACTCGAACTAGTCAGAGTCCAAGTCCAAGACATGAAGGTGCTAAAACACACCTCGCGACCCCACCTTAAGGGTGGGTTTGGACACTCCGCAGCGCCTAGAGAACAACCATTCAGGTAAGCCAATGGTCTTTCTCCTCGGCGCTGCTTGGAGTGTCCAAGCACGGGACATGCCAAAGCTATGTCGAAGTCGGGAGGGAAGAAGAACTGTCCGGGGCCGCGGTGTTTGCCACGACTCTCTGCAAAACTCTTCTCCCAAATGACGCCTCAGCGGAGGCGAAAGTGTCAAGTCTGTAGTTATGGATGAATGGAGACGGACCAGACCACGTCGCAGCACGGCAATTTCTCAATTGGTGCTTGAGTAGCCCAGGCGGCCGAAGTCGCTGCGCTCCTTGTAGAATGCGCTGTGATACCCAGAGGCAACCGGTCTGGCCTGAGTCGCGGGTAAGCCATCTTGATGCTTGCTCTGAGCCAGTGTCTGATGGTGGAGGACGTGACTTTCTTCCCATGGAGACGGTTGGAAGGAAACAAATAAGGCCTCAGACTTACGGAAGGGACGCGACAGCTGATGTAGATTAAGCACCCCCCACCGCATGTCCAACTTATGCCATGTCACCTCTCTCTGGTGCCTGGGGTGAGGACAAAAGTCCGGAAGTATCACCTCCTGCGCCCTGTGGACGCCGGTGTATCTTCGGGACGAAGGCAGGATCCAATCTTAGATGACCCCTATCAGGTGGAAGTGCAGAGGTTGCCTCTAACAGAAAAGGCGGCAACTCCGATATCCTGTGGGCTGAGGTGATGGCGACCAGAAGATAGTCTTAAGTGTCAGGTGGTGTAGACCCACCGTCCGCAATGGTTCAAATGGTGGTGCGGCAAGTCCCACGTGGGTACCTATGGATGGGGGGCGGACAGAGTTTGGATGCCCCTTTCAGGAAACCTTACCTGGGGATGCCTGGAAAGTCGGTAGCTGAGTGTCAGAAGACAGAATGGTTGTCTAGAGCAGCCACCTTGTCTACGGAGCATGTTTGGCGCCAGCCCTTTGTCCAAACCATCTTGTAGAAAGTTGAGGACCTGTGGGATGGTCGTGGACGAGGCCACTAGTTGACGGTTGATGCACCAATGGGAGAAGGCCGACCAGGTTGCCTCGTAGATTCTGACGGTGGAAGGTCGTCTAGAAGCTTGGATCGTCTGTATGACTCTGTCAGAAAAACAGGAAGCCTCAGGAGGTCCCCCTCAAGTGCCAGATGAGTGCAGCCACTGGGGCTCCAGATGTTGGACGGCCCCCTGGCTGAGGGAGATTTGCTCCTGAGGTATGCGCCACGGCCGGGATACCGATAGACTGACCAGGTCGGCGAACCAAGTCCTCCGCGGCCAGTGAGGCGCTACCAGAAGTACCTCCGCCCCCTCCTCCAGTAAATTTCGGATGACTTGTGGAATCAGAGGAAGAGGAGGGAAGGCGTACAGTCGGCCTGGAGGCCAGTGGGATCTTAAAGCGTCTGTGCCCTCCGCCCTGGGGCAGTAGAACCGGGTGAAAAACCGGGGGAGGTGCGAGTTGGCTGGTGAGGCAAACAGGTCGACCACCGGGTGGCTGAACCTCTGGGACAGCTGGCAGAACAGTCTCGGGTGCAGCCTCCATTCTGAGTTCTGGATGGTGGTCCTGCTGAGCCAGTCTGGCATCACGTCATCCACGCCGGAGATGTGGTCTGCTCAAATTGAGGCCAGATGTTTCTCCGCCCAGCGACCCAGGGCCTCTGCTTCCGACATCAGGGCCAGGGATCGCATGCCGCCCTGATGGTTGATGTAGGCTTTGGCGGCTATGTTGTCCGTCAGAATCAGTACATCGCGGCCCCTGACCTGACCGAGGAAGTGGCGCAGGGCGAGTTTTGCCACCCGGAGGTCCAGCCAGTTGATGTTGTGGGCGAGCTCTGCCTGCGACCATCTGCCCTGGACCATCGAGGTCCCCAGATGAGCACCCCAGCCGAAGAGACTGGCGTCTGTGGTGATTATCAGGCGCTCCGGTTCCCTGAAATGACTGCCCTTGAGGAGGGCATCCGACAGCCACCACCGGAGGGATCGGAGGACCTTCGGGGGAACCCGTATCACACGTCTGGAGTTGCTGGCCTTCCTCCTCTGGAGCGGGAGCAGGAACCACTGCAGTTCTCGCGTGTGTAACCGTGCCCACGGGACCACCGAGATGCACGATACCAGCTTCCCCCATCAGCTGTGAGAGGGAGACGACTGATGCAGACCCGGTCGAACGGATGCTCCTCACCAGGGTCCAGATGCTGTCCACTCTCTCCTGAGTAAGGAAGTCTTGAAAGGTCTCGGAATCGATGATTGTTTCGAGGTGCTGGATTCTGCAGGTTGGGTTCAGGTGGCTCTTGGCGAGGTTGACTGAGAACCGGAGCTGCAGGACCTTGATGGTGGTGGTCAGGTCTGCGTGGGCCTGTCCCCTGGACATCGAGTGGATAAGGATGTCGTCCAGGTAGCATTCCAATCACACAGGAAGAGACCGGAGCCGTGCAGCCACCGTGGCCAACAGCTTGGTGAAAGTCCGCGGGGCCGACAAGAGTCCGAAGGGAAGGGCCTTGTACTGGTAATGGCGATTGGCGAACTGGAACCTCAAGAACCTGCGATGCGCCGGGTGGATCGGGACATGCAGGTACGCTTCTTTCAGGTTGATCGAAGTCAGCAGATCACCCCGTCTGACGCAGCCCAAGATGGTCTGGAGGGACTGCATCTTGAAGCGCTTGTATGCTAGATGTTTCTTCAGCTTCTTGAGGTCCAGGATCGCCCTCACCCCCCCTGATGACTTGGGGACCAGGAAGAAGATGGAATAGAACCCCCTGCCTTCTTGACCCATGGGGACCTCCTCTATGGCCGCTATCTCCAGGAGGTGTTCTATCTCCATCCTCATCAGTTGGAGCTTGTGGGGGGACCTGGGGATAGGGCAACGGAGGAAGGTTCTCGGGGGAAGGGACAGGAACTCCAGGGTCAGCCCGTGGCGGACCGTGTTCCTGACCCAACTGTCCGTCGTGGTTTCCTCCCACTGGGCAGCATAAAGCTGGAGCTGGCCGCCTATGGGGGGAGTCCTGTGATGGTCACTTGGATTTCTGAAAGGGCTTGTTGGAATAGCCCCCTTAGAAAGGTTTGCGAAAACCTTGCTGTCTGCCTCTGTCCCTAAACGAGGACTTATCCTGGGAGCAATCCTGGGGGGGGCGCGTAGGCGCGACTGGGTCCGCCGGAGGAGGTGGAGGGCTCGTTGTTCCGAAAGGAGCCTTTACGAAAAGGCTGGCCCTTACGCTCCTGCTTCTTAGTGACCGGAGGGAACACTTTACGTTTATCCTTGGACTCTGTCAGAAAGGGGTCCAAGGCCTCCAAAAAGCTTTCCTTCCTTGAAGGGAGTGGAAGCCACCTTCCATTTCGCCTTCACATCGGCCTGCCAGTGGCGAAGCCACAGCAGGCACCTCGAGGTGACGTTCGAGGCCAGAGCCCTGGATGAAAACCTGGTAGCAGCAAGTAAGGCGTCCGCGGAGTACTCCACAGCTGCAATTATCTTACGCACATCCTGCCGGGCTCTAGAGTCCCCAGCGGGAAATCCTGCTACGAATTTCTGAAGCCAAAACAAGGCTGCCCTACCAAAGTAGGAAGAGGAAGATGAGGCCCGCATGGCCCAGGTGGTAGCCAGGTGGGTCTTGTGAGCCGCTGATTCCGCCCTCTTGTCCTCGGCCTTAAGCCCCTCCAGTAATTCAGCTGGAAGGGAAGAGGGGGAGGTAAGGGCCATGATGGGATCATCCACCTGGGGGAGATTCAGCAGCTCCTCCATAGGGGCCTCCATGGTATAGAGCTTACGGTCCATCCCGCTAGGATTCGCCATGGTCCCCGGCTGCACCCATTGCCGTTGTATAATGTCAAGAAACAACTGGGGAGCCGGAACCAATTCCAGAGGCGGAGGCACTTCTTTAAATAGACCTGCGCCAGGATCTTGGGGCCCAATGGTAACACCAGCGGGCTGATCTGAGAGAACCTTGGCTACAGGGGCCGGAAGGCCCATCTGGGGCCCCACTGCCCGGGCCTTGGTGAGGATGGCCTTGAACATTGTGGGATTAAAGAGACCTGGTGGCCTGCTCAGTAACCGAGTTCTCATCATCTGAGAGAACCGGAATCTCTGGCTCGGTTTCCTCCAATTCCGAGACCTCGCTGATAGCCGTGGGCGCTGGAGAAGCTGCCCTGGCCTCAGCCACTTGGGGCCGTGCTGCAAGGCTCGAGGAAGGTGTGGCCGCCACAACGGGCAGCTTAGCTGCCAGCTGCTGCATGCCATCGGAAATGCCACGGGAAATGGCCCTAGATACCACCTCCTCCATTGCCTTGGATAGCAAGGTCTCCTGGAGCTGAGGTGGGGGGGGGGGCTCTAATTCAGAAGGGGCTAGGGATTCCTCCTCAGCCCCAGAATCCATATCCCCCAGGGAATCCTCAGCCATGGAGTGTACTGGGGATCCCATGGATGCCCTAGAAGGATTAGGGGAGAACCCAAATTCCTTGGTGGAAGGGCCTGGAGGAGGAGCTCCTTGCTGGGGAATGGCCAGGGAAGACTCACCCCCTGACTCAATGGAACTGGAGCCCCCGGAAAGTCTACGCTGTGCGGCCTGGGCTTTCTGGAACTGCTTTTCCAGGGACTTCTGGCGTCTCACAGCCATTTTCTCCTCAGCCTTGGAAGTACCCCGGGTTTGGGCTGTTTCCCCTTAGAGGGAGTACCCACCCTATCACCCTTGGCTGCAGGGGCAGGCCTACTGCGTTTGTTGGGAGTAGGCCCTGTCAGGTTCTCCTCCTGTCTCTCCCCACTGCCACCCTGAGGGCCTGTCTGCTGTTCCATTGGGGACTGGCTAGTATACAGGCCTGTAAGAGGGTGATGTAGGCTGGGATCAGGGCCTCTGATGGCTTCGGGCCTTCTGCTCTGGAGAGGAGAGACCGGGTGGGGCCGGCTAGAGAGTATAGCCAAGCGCCTGCAGATCTGTGCGGGCAGGTAGTTCGGCTTGGTGTGCCAAGGTTCCCTGCGGCTGCAGCGAAAGAAGAGGAGGGATAGTCCCTGTCTGGCCACCCAGAATGACGTCCCATGCTTAGGGCTGCCCTCCGCGGCAATCTGCTGGGTGGACAAAGGCTGCACGGTGAATTTGGAGGCTCTGCAATGATTCGCGCCAAAACAAACCATCCCAAAATGGCGGCCGTTCGCATGTGCGTGCCTGGAGCAACTTCGGGGCTTGCGGAGCCTAGCGCTCCTTGCAAGGGGAAGATCAGCTGTTTTAACTCACCCTCGCAGCGCGGGTGATGGCCTCGCGCTCCCCGACCCACAGCATGACTCACGAAGGAGGTTAGGCTGGGAAAACTCCAGGCAGCCTGTCCGTGCTGCTAGCAATCACCCCCAATGCAAACGAACGCAAAGGGAGAAGGCTAACCTAAACTACACTGTCTAAGCTAAAAACTCTAAGGGAATAACCCAAAGAAAAGAGAAAACTAAATTAAAAGGGAGCTACAATCTCTCACAATAAGGGTCTGAGTCTAGCTTGATGCCCAAGAACTGGAGCCTCAGCAAAAAAAGTCCTATAGGGCGACTGAGTTTTTTGAAACTGAGCCTTTGAGGCAACCAAGAGGCGGAGCTACAATCAAAATTAAACTCAGTTCCTTGGGCAGCAAGCTGAAGTTAACCCGTGCTTGGACACTCCAAGCAGCGCCTAGGAGAATGCAGTATTCCAAGTATGGCCTTACCAAGGCATTATAAAGTGGTATTAACCCTTCACATGATCTTGATTCTATCCCTCTGTTTATGTAGCCTAGATTTGCGTTGGCTTTTTTGGCAGCTGCTGCACACTGCTGGCTCATATTTAAATAGTTGTCCACTAGAACTCCAAGATCCCTCTCACAGTTACTACTATTGAGCAAGGTACCACCTATACTATACCTGTGCATTTGATTTTTGTTGCCTAAATGTAGAACCTTACTCTTTTCACCATTGAATTTCATTTCATTAGATAGTGCCCAATGTTCAAGTTTGTCAAGATCCTTCTGTATCTTAAGCCTGTCTTCTGGAGTGTTGGCTATTCCTGCCAGCTTGGTGTCACCTGCAAATTTGATGAGTTCCCCATTTATTCCCTCATCCAAATCATTGATGAAGATGTTGAAGAGTACTGGACCTAAAACGGAGCCTTGGGGTACTCCACTGCATACTTCCCTCCATGTAGATGCAGTTCCATTAAGGACTACACATTGAGTTGCGGTTGGTCAGCCAGTTACGAATATAAAGACCTTGCTGTCAGTGGCATATTGCTTTACCAGCAGTGAGTTTTATCAATGTTCTTATATTGTTCTTAGAGTAAAATCCCAACAATTTCCTCATTTTGTTGTGTTTTGAACATATGTGCCTTTGCATTCATTTATGCCTCGCAGGCAGGATATTATATGGTATAATAATTGTAGCCTCTGATTATGATAACAGTTACGTGGCCTATGGTGCAGAAAATCATGAAATCATGGACTGCTAAATTCCTATACAACACAAAACAGACTATTCCAAATAGTAGCAGCAAACTTATGTTTCACACTCTTTTTTTACGCCCCTTAAAAAAGAAGTCAAATAAGATTCTTCTTTTGCACAACAGTGCCAAACAATTTACAGCTGTTTTTGATTATTATATACTTGTTTATCATGTCTTGAAATTTTAATCACAAAAATTTATATCAATTGGCTGACTTATAGCTGAAACAAATACACGTGTAACTGAGCTGACTGGAAGTTACAGATGGTAAATAGCAACAGTATTGATGATTTCAACCTGCCTCATTATTATCATTTAGAACAGGTGGTGGTTACTAGATAAGTCCCAGAAAATGATAGTGATATGAAGCAGGAAATGAAAAACTTTTCAGCTGATGAACCCACAGTTGATGAAAATTGGCGAGTTCTCTGCTTTGCTGTTTAGTTTTAAATTGCAGGCAACACTGTAGGCAACTTTTAAAGGAAAATCTTGTATGCAAGGACAAGATTGCAACTGCAATCTTGATGGGAATTATTGAAAATTGTCCTCCCTGTGAACATACATTATATCAAAGTTTATCTAAAAGATAACCCAGCTGTTATTCATGCCTATATCAATCAACATCCAGCTAATTACTCATAGGAAATATCTTTTCTACACCAGTAGACAGTGACATTATTCTAAATTATTCAATGCTCTCATTTCACGGCACGCTGGTAGCTGTCAATTACTGATAGGTTGATTTTCAAGATACAATTGGACCAGATAATACTTAGATGGAAGAATACTGAAATCCAAGGCTAGGGTTGTACTGATAACTTCAAAATACATCCCAGCAGTCACGGCATCCTCCCAGTTTCATATGTCAATCAGAACTGAGACTTAAGTCTGACTTGAATTTGAGCAATATGTATTCAGAAATAAATCCTAGACTTCTTGACTTGGTTTCCATGTAAATAATGCAAAAAGCATAGTTTGTCAGTAAAAGAAGAAGGAAAACATTCTTGGCATTTCCCGTCTCTTGAAGAATCCATGCCATCCTCCCATAGTGGCCTAATAAATAACCTTTATCCCACAAACTAGCACAATTTAGGTATCATCAGAGAGTCAAAAGGTCTTAATTAAATCACAAAACAGTGAAATAACACTAGCAAAATGCAAAAGTTGTTGAATTGGTGTGCCATATTATGACTTAGAAACTGGATGCCATTCTGCAATTCAAAATACCAATTGTTTGGGAGATGTCACACTAAAAGCAATGATGGTCACTGCTGGAAATTCTGCAATCTCCAAAGTAAGGGCTGGGTTTACACTATGTAGATGTTGATAATGTACTGAAATTTTATTGTGTGTTATGCTTTAAGATACTTTACTTATCTGAAAAAAGGCTCAAATTTACAATGATGTCTCCCCAGAAAAGGAAGATTACATAGAAATGTAATATTTTTTAGTCCATGTTGCTAAATTTTCAGATATTTGAGATTATTATAATTAATTCATAGAGTTTTTTTTAGGTAAATCAATTAAAAATGACATGCTCAAGTTCTATTACGGCAATATTAGAAGGAATGGCTGAATCAGATAATCAGACAGAGTTAGCAGTTGGACAGATGCCTTGATAATCACCACTGCATATAGACATTTGTATTCTCTAACATTGGCCTTAAAATAAGAAAGATACCTCAAGAGAATTTCAGTTTATCTACATGGACTGCAGAAATGGAACCTGGACTTTTCAGTATTTCATGAAGGTTTTTTTAAATCATCATAAATGTAGCTGCAAATTATTGATACACTTAGGATACAAAATTAATACTTGCTTACCATTTTTCCTCCTCTACTTGAACACCTATGGATTGGAACTTACTGCACACTCTGGTTTCACCAGAGCTAGAGGATTCATCTCCACCATCAACCTGCAGAACAACCAAATTAAAATAGAATAAAAGGCAATGTGAAACTTTACTTGAAAATGTGTTCTTTAAAAACCATATCTTACCACTTCATCTCTGTTTTACTGTTGTGTTTTGTTTAAAGCTCCTATATAAGACAGGATAAAATTTTCAGCAATATTTCAATATATTATTTAGAAAATGAAACAATTTGATTCCTGCACTAAATCTATCTTTAGAATAGAATAGAATAACAGAGTTAGAAAGGACCTTAGAAGTTTCTAGTCCAACCCCCTGCTTAGACAGGAAACTCCACACCACTTCAGACAAATGGTTATCCAACATCTTCTTAAAAACTTCCAGTGTTGGAGCATTCACAACTTCTGGAGGTTTTGTGAAATAGATGTACCTTATAGTTCATAACTTGCACCAAGAGCTTAAAAGTAAAGAAACTCTATTATCGTTAAAATGTACATAGAACCTCCTGTAACTGAATGTTCATTCTGTGCATTTGTTTAACTAATCTGTAAAGGTATTTAGAATATCAACTGTGGATAATGAAGCATTTTTATTTAAAGAAAATATACAATATACTATTATTTACCTTTCTGAAAGGGGTTTATCTCATGCAGTGATTTAGTTCCTAAAAATAACAAAACATATCACAGGAGAAGAACATTTTTTAGCTGTTCTTCTTCAGATGCAGTTCGGTAGTTCCCTGTTCTTTACACAGTCGCACCTGAAGACTAGAAAGTGTTCTAGAATGGCAACCATATAGTAGGTGGATTTGATTCCTGGCTATAATCAACAGGAAATGGAAAGTGCTCTATTGTATATAAGCCACTATATCCAGGATGAGAAGAATGAGAATCAATATCATACAATAGCAGAGTGTTGGAGACCAGTTCAGGATCCTATTTTACCATGAAGCTTACTGGATTTTAAACCAACCACTACCTCTCAGCTTAACTCCTTGTAGATTTGCTATAGGAAATTACTATTAGTGCCTCTTTAAACTTTTTGGAGAAAGACAGCATATACATTAAAAAATAATGGGTAGTTTGCTTATCTGCTTATTCCCTTTTTAAGGGTAAATGTATAACTAGCTTCATAGTAAGATCCATTTTTCAAATGCCAACTATGCTCATGTATCTATTGAATATTACATTTCTTAGAATTTGTTTGTTTCCTTGGACAAACCTATAGTTGAGGAGAAACACTGCTGGTATAACATCATCTTTTCTGGAAAACTTCACTGTAATATGAAATCCAAATTCCAATAAGAAACAGGAGAAATGTATAGATTAACAACACAAGGTATCGGAGAAAGAGTTGCAATGGGTTTTTTATTGTACCTTCCAAGAAATTGCTACCTTTAGTGTAGCCTCCCTTCCTACTTTTGTGTAGGAAAATTTGCAAATAATATATCCTTTCTTTCTTTCCACATAAATAAACTATAGCCTTAAGTGGCTTGATAGTTGTTTAAACAACATTCATAATTCTAAATGTTTGTACATCCCAGCTTAACAGCCTGTTGACCACAAGGAAAAGAAAAGAGGTTACTTGAATTGTTAACAGCCTGCCCATCTGTGATTGGTAATTCATTTAAAAAGCAAAGTTCTGAAGAAAAATAGTAAGATAACAAAGAATAGTCTGCCTTAATTCTAAGCAGGGCAAATAATATTAACCGTAGCTCTGATATAATAAAGGAACTGTATCTCATTTATATTCTTTCTTGGCCTGGACTTTAGTTAAGTTTTATTTATTGAATTTCTTGCTCTGCCAGTGTAATAAAAATCTAATCTATTTGTACAAGGAGTGACAACTGAGATAATTTGACAGGTGTTTTTAGGGAGCCAGATTAGAATCGGGAACTGGATGAAAACCTCTGTTCAGCCACTAAACTCACTTCGGCATAATCAGAAAGATGTGGAAAGATGAAATTGGAGGGGGGAAAACTCATATGTGCCATCCTGCTTAGAGAAAGAGTGGATAAAATACAACATTAGAAACAAGATCAACTACCACTGTTTGCTAGGCTGTCTGTTTCACCTTGTTCAAAGACTTCCCTAAAGCCACTGCAACAGTTTGTCTGCTCTGTAGATTCCGGAACCTTTTGTAAGAGCAATAATTTCTTTTTTAATGTTTAGGATTGTTCCATTTGATCTTGTGCTTTCAACTGAAAAGGGCGCTTAGCTTCAAAATGCAAAGACAGAGGATCACCCAGGTAAATACTTCATCCCATGGTGAAGCTGGTCATTTTAGGGAGAAAGTTAGTTTCTCATCTGTTTGAATAAACTCAGAGTATAATTTATTTAAAACAGGGTGAATCAGACAGACCATCCTTGGGCCCTCCCTGCTGATTTAAACAGCTAAATAGAACAAAGCTACTGCACTGAAGTGAGTAACATGTGATGCATGAATAAGCAGTGACAATTCAGCTAAACTGGCAGAAAACATGTCTCTGGTGATAGTGCAGTGTAAATCACTGCTTTACACATTCCCTTTCAATGATTTCATTCATGATTTCCTCACTCCTGCAGGGTTATGAATCAGAGGTTTAGGTTCCTATGTGCTCATTCAAATAAGAATATGTTAAACAGCTAGAAGCTTCAATAAATCCTTACATATAATGAATGAAAACTGAAGGCTTAAAGTGATTCTAATTGCCATGAGTTACCAAAACCAAAATAAAATAGGGGAACAACCAAAACCAAGAGTTTAATGATTGGCCTGTCCGAGTGGCTGAAAAATGACTCTCCACACCAGTTAAGACATAGAACTGTAAGATTTATTTTGTTTATACCTGAATTCCAATGGACAGACATCTGTTTTTCTTGAAATGATCTCTTTTTCTGTCATCTGCAGTTACTGTTGCAATGGTAGTAGTGGTGGTGACAGTAGCTGTGTTGTTGCCCATATGTTGACTGGCAGGACCATGGATCTGTGCGTTAGCTGCTTCAATAGCAGCAGTGAGTGCTTTCATACTGTCCAAGCTTTCAGTAGAATTGCTAAGTCCTGACTGACTGATATCGCCCCTTGGTCCATGTCCATCCATGTAGGCATCTTGGGCAGATTCTGTGCTGCTCTGGGCTGTGATGGAAATAAAAGGTTTGGTGGTGGTTCTTGGTGGGACAGGAGGTGGTGTCTTCTTATAGGTGGTAATGCAAGAGGAAACTACAATGCAAACACATATGGACATATGTAATTAGTATTCTTTTTTCATAAAAACATAATAACAATTTGTTTATACAGGAATGGAAAACCTTCTACCATAAAGTCACTAAAACTTTGTGACCAAGTTTAGAAACACAGAAATAAAATACTTTTTAAAAATTGCAACATTTAAATATGGTTAATATACAGATAGTTAGACTTTATTGGTAGTACATATTTGTTTATAATATTTATAATTACCATTAACAAATATGATAAACTACTAATCCCATTCAAATAATACATTATTTATTACTAACCATAATCAAGAGGCAGAAGCACTTTATCATATAATTTTAACTGTACATCTCTGTGCTGCCCTACTTGCGTAAAACTGAATTATAGAATTTTCTGTTTATTCTATTCTGTTTTATTCAAGGTCATTCTGGCATTACAGTAATACTTCAAATTCAAATAATCCTGCTTCTTGAAAATTTTGATATCAAGTGATAATTAAATTTATACATATTTAATTAGATTTGCATTCCCTTGAGCAACAATGGATATCGATTTTAATGTTCTATGAATCAGTTCAAAGTAAGTGAATGTTAATATGAGCACGCAAGTGAAATAATTTCTGCTTATATCTAAAAACATGTTTTTCATTTCAGAACTCTTATACTTGTCATTAGGCATTAAAAAAACTTACACTCCCTTTTGGACAACATATTCTGATATATGTTAATATAGTATATATTAATACAGTGTAAGTATTCCTAGGGTTATGACCCTTTGTTCAGTGACCATTCAAAGTTACAATAGTGCTGAATGAACTTATCCTTGTCTTTGGAGTTTCAGCCATCACAGCATTCCTGTAGCCACATGATCATGTTCTGGGCACCCAGTGCTTGGATGGTGATTAGGATGCAGCAGAAAATCAAGGACATGATTTCTATTGTTCCCTGCTGGCTTCCCACAAGTCAGCAGAAAGTTGGAAGTTGCAATCACAAGGGTACTTGCTTAATGACCCACGTGGTCCTTGCTTAATAATGGTGACTTGGATTGCCAGAATTGCCACTGCTGGGTGGCACACTCAAGTGACATTCTGCTTTGTACTTTATGATTGTTGCTTAATAATGGCAATTGCAGTTCTAATTGCCATTGTAAAGTAAGGACTACAGTATATCTAATATACTATATATTGGTATAAAAATGTGTTATTGTCCGTAACATAATTTCATGCTATGGATGAAGTAAGTTATATATTAAAAAATGCCAATGCAAATTGAATTAAGCAGGTATTACAAATATGAATTTGTTTTAATTTTCAGACATGAATTTGCTTATTTGTCACTGAAAATACAAGCTCACAAGTTGATAAGAACTCATTTTTGTTTTCCACTGACCAATATTCTCTTTAGAATTTCCTTTCATTTCCAGTTTCATATTTGCTCAAATTCAAATGCTAAAAGAAAGTATTGAACTTTTTATAATTAGTATATGGTCTCCTATCAGTCTTCCCATTATCTTTTTGCAGTACAAAGAAATAATTCACTTTCTCGTATGAAATACTATATACAGATACCCACATCCACCCCCAAATATTAAAGTGATTCTTGTAAATACTTTCTGAGTTTGTCAGAAATCCTTCAGTTAATACAACGCTCAAGTAATGTTATGTATTAAGACAAGAGGAACAGGAAGAGAAAGTTACAAAAGCAAGGCTGTTTGAACGCACTCCTTTAGATAATGCAATCTTTCAGTTCATATAAAGTTCAGAAGCAGACAGAAAGCAAATCATGTGGGTGGAGTGTGGGGGCAGAAAGGTGGGTAGAAAACTTCAGGCTTTTGTACTGGAAATGATGCGCATTATTTGCTGTTCCTGTGCTGGAACTACAAAACAAGCCAAAAGTTTCAGTGGAAGTTTCTAAAAGTCAGCACTGGCCAGAGATCTTCAGGTGCCTAAGCTCCAAAAAGCAAATGGAGTACATGCCTTGGATTTATTTCCAAACAAGATCCTAGCAACTTAAATCATGGCAACATGCTGATTCTTTAAAAGGCATTTCATTTTATGTAAACGGCAACATTTTAAAAAAGGTTGGCTTTTTTTAGAGATGCAATAATTTTGTTGTTGTTATTCTGGAGCCAAGTGAAATTGGCAGGGCAAGGCAACTGCAAGGCAATGTGTGAAATCTTCAGAGAAAAGAAACAACTCCCTTTTTGGCTAGGGTGAATGATGGCCAGAACAAATGTCAGTCAGTTCAACTAAATGGAGAGAGGTGGCTAATAAACTGGCTGCTTTTAGAAAACTTGTACATTCTGGGGATAGAGTTACTTTCCTTCATCCTTCTCTTGCTTGCTCAAATGCAAAAATGGGAAAAACAAGAGTTCATGTGTCATTTTCCCTTAATCTGGCATGTTCCACTATGTTGTGCATAACTTCAATCTTAATCTTCCCATAATTCTTAAAACAACTAAATGGGGATTTTTTTACTTCAGTTATGTTACCTGAAGGGCAAATATTTAGACCAAGAGGAAATTTCTTTAACAGTTAGTGTATTTAGATAACTTAGTCATGGGACAGGAATTTGAAACAAGGAGTGCCAGTCATTAATTACAAAAGAAAATAAAGTTAAAAGTACAAATATACACACATACTGTATAGCTGTTATGGACTGTGAAGCACAGGCTTGCACAATCCATGAATCACAAATGTAGGAGATATGGTGGGCACCTGACTGAGAAGTTTAGTTATGTTCTGAAGATGACAAAATGCTAAACAAATAAAAATGATGGAAGTGACCAGGAAGTTTATTCATAGAGGAGCCAGAGAAAAATAAAGACAATATTCCTATTATTCCATGAAAAACTCTCAGTTTTGCCTGGTTTCAGGAAATGAAACTTTATGCCAACTTCCATGACATAATAAAAAGTTTGGCTAACAGATATATAATAGACTAATATACAAAACAGCTCTGTTAACTCAAGAGTTCTGGCTGAACAGAAGGTTTGTGTTTAAGCTGACTGGGAAAGAAAGTAGCTCATGTTTAAAAAGGTGGAAGTTTATATACACAAATTTGAGAAACTGTGAAAAATTGACTATATTGATGAACTGGGTACTGATAGGAAATACTAAAATATTTATTTAGAAACGGCCAGAGTAGAAAATAACAGAAAGCATGTGGAAGTCACATACAAGAAATAAGAGAAGAGAAAAAGAGGCAAATTTGGAAAAAAAATATATCTATTTTTTGTTTCAGTTGAGAGTTACTAACATGGAAAGGCTTAATGGATTGCAGTTCAAAGGCTTTGAATTTTAGGGCTCAGGTGGTTGCAAATTACTTTACACTTGGCAGAAAAAGAACAGTTTATTGCTGTCTTGATTTGTTTATTTTAGCAGCTGTGCAAATGGAGATGTTTGTCAGTTCTCAGCAAGAAAGAAGTGAAGATTGTTGAAAAGAAACAATACCTAACCAGACATTTTTTTTAATTATGTCATTTTATTACATTTGAACATGTACTCTCTCATTATAGAAAACTAGTTTGGTATAGTGGTTAAGACATCCGGCTGGTCTTGCCTTTAGCATAAAATCAACTGGGTGACCTTGGCCCAGGCGCTCTCTCTCAACTGAGGAAGAGGCAATTGCAAACCACTTCCAACTTCTTGCCAAATCAGTCTCACTAACTTTTTCAGGCTGTCACTAGGAGTGAACCAAACTGATTCAAAAGCAAACTGTTTGTCTTTCATTATACCTACAGTATATGCAAATATTGTGATGGAAGGTAGTATGGCGTCTCAGTAGGGAAAGGCTGTCTCCCAGAGGGAAAAGAGGCAGCAGAGCCTCAAATGTCTAATAGGCAGGAAGAGGGCAAAGACAGTTCTGCTCTAGCAGGACATAGAGTATATCTATAGTTATGCAGATAATTGTTTTAGTCTGGCAAGATTTCTATTTGTAGGCAAACAATAGAATGGAAACTACTCAGAAATTACATGTTGTCCTTCATTCTTAGGTATGACAATATACGCAGCAGTTCAGAATGACATGCTGTGTCTCATAAATGGGCTCTGATTTAGAAAAACTATTTGTTGTCTTTGTGATGCAAGAAGAGCCTTGGTATTTAGATACATCAAACAGATTACCAATAGATCATTTTACAATCTAAAAAAGAAGAAACCAAGATATAAAGTTCAAGTTGTATCAATATTTTGTAAAAAAAACAACCCACACATTTAGAGTACTGTGTTACCCTGAAAATAAGACAGGGTCTTATTTCTTTTGACCACCAAAATAAGCACTTGGGGAGTATCTTATTATTTTTGAGGTGCAGGAGACAGCGAGCGTGGTCACCTCATGGCTGTTGCTGTATTGCAATATTTTTAGGGAGGGCTTATTTTGGTAGAGGGCTTATTTTAGCTCATATGCTCAAAAGCCCGATTGGGCTTATTATCCGGGGAGGTCTTATTTTGGGGGAAACAGGGTATGTATTTTGTAAGTACATTAATCTGCTACTTCTATTAATGATTGTAGTCAGTTTTAGTTTCCCCACGAAATACATTAAACACAAATTCAAGATTCTTAATGCCCAGAAATAACTTTCATACTGCTATCTAGGATAATAGATTCCTGGTTAAATCTGAATACCAACTACACAAAAAATGATCCCTATTGACAATTCAGTTGTGATCACCTCAGGACCTAGATAAAACCATTCTAATAAATCAGTGCTTCCAACAATCTATTGTACAATATCTTAGTTAATGCCAACTAAGTAACCCTCTCTATTGCTTCAGCAAGTAAAAGATTCAGTCAAAGTACTAGGGAACCTAGGTTACATGAAGGTTGCCAAGCCAACGTTGGCATTAACAATGAATGTGCTAAGAGAAGAGCTTTCCATTTGCTTTTTCTCTTAAGCCTATCTCTTGCCATAACAAAGGAGCTTGGCACATGTAAAGAAGTGTGAAGAGCTCTCTGAAGATAGACTCACTACATGTTAGATTTCCAAAGTGCTAATACCAATGGATGCTATAGGTAAGAGACCTGTTATGTAATGAAGAAGGGAGCCAACGATAATTTGCAAATATCAGAAGACAATCTCTTGACACACCAGAGTAGGAGGGAATTTGATTAAATCCATTCACACCTGCCACTATAAGGTCTTAGGGACACATCTTTAAAACAAATACAGCCTTCTATGAAGTTTCAGTCTTTCAAAATAGAACATGAAACCACAACACCCTGTTCAAGAAATCTTCTTAGATCCACTTTATGATCTTTTACTCTCTCTTTCCCTACCAAGCAAATCTGAAATGCCAACCTTAGCTGAGTTTCATAGCCCATCCTTGCCACCTGACACTTGTGTTTGCTTGAAAAGCTCAATTCTCTGGTAGGAATATATTATTGCAACGCAGAAATTACTCTTAGGAATTAGGAGACTTTTACTGAGTTAATTCCAGAAGTGGGTGCACACAGTTTAACAACCGATTCGCCAAAGACGTGAGCGTGCATGAACACACATTTTGCGCTTGCGTGCAGCACCAAAAACAAAGCTTTTCCGATGGAGGAGGCTTCTTGCACATAGGTCAGCTATGGTTAGTAGAATGCGTGAGGCACACAAATCAGCTGGGCTGCGGGTGGGGCAAGCAAGCCAGAAAGTGAGTTATCTAGGACCGGATAGCATCAGTGCAGGTGAGCAGGGCCAACTGGTGCTCCCAATTACTGTTCCAGGTGAACCCGTCGGAACCGGCAGCAGCCCACCACTGGCTAATTCTTATATTTTCTGAAACAAGTACGCATGGAATTATGAAGATTTTTGTATACCTGAAAAAGCAATGGTTTAGTTGCATCGGTATTTTTTTTGAAGTTATCTGCAATTTCCATCATTGAAAACATAGCTTTACTATTATTAAAAACACATTCATAAGTGAGCAAATGCAAATCTTCTTGTATTAAACATGTAATTAATTGCCAGTTGCTTAAACTACTTTTCTGGTATTGTATTACGTGGTATTGTATTGCCACATTGTTCTTTGTTTAAGTGTAAAAAGGTGTGAAACTTGAAATCTGACCATTTATTCAAAACGCCTGTGAAGCAAAAGCTGTCACCTAATCTAGTCTTTGTCTCTGTCCTTTCAGAACTTTATAAGGATTTGTTTACTTTCATAAAGAAGTAAGATGTTACATATATCACTGAGTTTATAAATGTCATTAAATGTCATTAAATCATAATCTTTTTTCCTCATTGACTGGAAAACAGTTGTGAGGATGACTTCCATAGTGTGTAGAATGTTCAACTGTCAAAGGCACTATTTCCTGTACACATGGTGTGACCATACTTGAAATATTATCATGTAAATCTAATTGTATTTCAAAAATGATGCTGGGTGGGGATGGGGCAGAAAAGATGCAGAAAATAGTAATCCAAAGTTATCAGTGGCTGGAGGAAAGTTAAAAGGCAAGCAAGACAGAGAGATATATCTCTATGACAGAGATATATAATATTATCTCATATGTTACATCATCTTAGGAAAGTTGATAGGGAGTTTTCTTCCTTGCTTCACTACCCTTAGGATCATTTGATGAAACTGAATAGTGCAGGGATATGAAACACATCCCTGCACTGCGGGGCTGTCCTGGAAAATGTAAGGAGCCGGCCTGCATTGTTTCAGCCCAGTCTACCCGCGTTGCTTCGGCCTGGTCTACCCAATGTGAAGAGGAACCATCAGGCCAGTGTGATCTCGGCCTGGTCTACCCAATGCGAAGAGGAAACATCAGGCCAGTGTGGCTTCGGCCTGGTCTATCCAATGTGAAGAGGAAAAATACCAGCAGTTTGGGGTGTGGTGTCAAGCTGGCCACACCCACCCAGTTGACCACATCCACCCAGTCAGCCACACCCAAGGTCAACCATAGCCCTGATGTGGCCCTCAATGAAATTGAGTTTGACACTCCTGGAATAGTTAAGGTGACCAGACGTCCCGATTTCAGCATGACAATCACGCTTTATAACAATTTTTCCCGTGTCCCGGAGCATTTTTAAAAAGTCCCAATTTTCTGGCTTCATGTTGAAACCCCAGTGGATTTGCTTAAGAAATCCTAACCGGGGCAAGACAAAAGACACCCTGTCTAATCCCTCTCTCTCTCTGTCTCAGTACTTTCACTGAAGATATTAAAACGTTAAAGCAACAAAACGGACCCCCCCGCGCCCCTTTTTACCTCATTTTATAAGAAAAAAATGACCAAGTAGCATAGAGCTCCACGTGGCTAGAGAGGTCAGAGTGTTACTTCCTGGATTTTCCGGGGGGAGGGACACGGAGGTTGGAGGTCTGCTCCAAAATGGTGGCAAAGTTTCTTTTAAAAATATTTCCTTGACTAATTTCACCATTTCAATTTGCTCAGTTCTTTGTATTAACATCTATATCATTCTGGGTTGACTTGTAGTGCAAGCCTGCTGGTAAGTGAGCTGGATTTTTTTCTTTTATTTGTTTAATGTATTTTAAAATAATGTAGGTTTTTAAAAATGTGCAGCTGCTGTTTTTTTTAATTCAAAACAATATGTGTAACACTATGATGTGCCATGGGAAAATCATTGAATTGATATCTGCAAATATCTGTAGTAGCAAGAATGGTTTTTGTTCCCAAAGCAAGGTTTAAAAAAACCCTGAAAGAACAAAAGGTTTTTTTTTAGGGTATTTTCCTGATCAAAACGATAATTGTTTCTGCATGATACCCTTAATCACAAATATCCAACTACACTTCATTCTAAATAGTTTTATTTCCTTTATTGTATGTGATTACTCAAGTCCAAAAACTGAGTTAATTGGATAAACTCAGCTCCACAATTTACTAAATATACAGTTACAGGAATTTCATGTATAGTATGCTGTCCCTTAGGGTGCAGTGGTTAAATGCAGCACTGCAGGCTACTTTAGCTGACTGCAGTTCTGCAATTCGGCTGTTCAAATCTCACCGGCTCAGGGTTGACTCAGCCTTCCATCCTTCCGAGGTGGGTAAAATGAGGACCCGGATTGTTGTTGGGGGCAATATGCTGACTCTGTAAACCGCTTAGAGAGGGCTGCAAGCCCTATGAAGCGGTATATAAGTCTAACTGCTATTTATTGAACATAGGAGAATAATATGAGAGGGATTTGATGTAAAATAAGCTCTTTTAATGAATTCAAAATCAACGCAGCAGACAAGACATGGGAGTGAACATAATACACACTTTAACAATATTTTTTTTTCTTTTAGCCATCAAATACTGCAGCAAATGTGTCAGTAATAATAGCAAGACAGGCATAGGATTTTCCAGCCAGGTTAATTTTACTTTTTTATGGTTTTGATGTTGTATTTAATTTTATCTGTATTAGAAACTTATGAAGGCTGTGCAACATTTTGAGGTGGTATAGAGTATGTAAAGGCATGAATACAGTAGAACCTCTGGTCACAACCATAATTTGTTCCATAACTTTGGTCGCAAACTGATTTGGTCATGAATCAAACCTAATTTTGGAAATTTGGCACTTATAAAAAAAATGGTGCAGAAGGGGAAATCAGCAGCAGGGGGGGCATTTTTTCTGATGCTTACTATATCCTTATTGTAATTATTATCATTAATTCTAATCTACTGATTATAGATAAGATCTTTTGGTCAACCTGCCAGAATTAGGTAATTAGATAATTCTGGTAGGTCTGTGAAGCAATATTTTAGGTTAAAAAAAATATTCCTAGGAGTTTTACAGTCTGAACATTATATGTGCTTGCCTGCTGGTAAGTGAGCTGGGTTTTTTTCTTTTATTTTTTTAATGTATTTTAAAATAATATTTTATTTATTGTGCATAGGATTTTTTTAAATACTTTTATTCTGTGTGGATTCTTTTTTTAAATTGTCTTGGACTATTTAAAAAAAGATTCTATCCAAAATACAAAATACCAGCTGCAGTTACTCTCTTAAGAACTGTGGCAAGAAAGGTGGTATAGTGACCAAAGTTATAATGGCATTGAAAAAAGTGACTAATGACCATTTTCACACTTAGCGACCATTTTCACACTTAGCAACCGTTGCAGCATCCTCATGGTCACGTGATCAAAATTTTGATGTTTGGCAACAGATTCGTATTTATGATGGTTTCAGTGTCCTGGGGTCATATAATCACCTTTTGACAAAGTCAAATGGGGAAACCAGATTCACTTATGCTACTAACTTATCAGCTGCAGTTATTCACTTAAGAACTGTGGCAAGAAAGGTGGTATAATGGGCTTAGTGACCAAAGTTACAATGGCATTGAAAAAAGTGACTGATGACGATTTTTCACACTTAGTGACCATTTTCACACTTAGTGACCCTTGCAGCATCCTCATGGTCACGCGATCAAAATTTTGATGTTTGGCAACAGTTACAATTTATATTTTTAAATTGTAGTTATGTTGAAATAAAAAAAATTACAATACTATTTTTGCGTTGTATGAAAATTTTTGTTGCTCCATGTAAAAATTTTAATCAAGCCCCCCCCCCCCTCCCGGCTCAAAGGTGTCCCTCTTTACCAATCTGAAAATCTGGTCACCTTAGGAATAGTGGGATCCTTAGGAATCAAACCATGATTTTCAGTACTGGAAGATAATGAAAGCGAGTTTAAAGAAAAAGCTTATGAGAGTCTGGCATAGACCCAGGAATGTGCTCATTGCCTATCAAACTGTGGGCCACACTGCTGACCTATATTTAATTCACAATCCTTCAGTATTTCGAAATATTTTCTCCAATTATTTGAATCAAGCCAAATATGTCCCATCATATGTCTGTGCACTGGATTTTTGTTTCCTATATATACATCTTTGCATTTAATACTATTCATTATTATTTTGATACGTTCATTTCATACATCTAATCTATTGAGATTGTTTTGATTGTTCATATCCTAGACATTCATCCAATTTTGTGTCATCTGCAAATTTGATAAGCATCTATCCACCTCTTCATTGAAGTTATTAATACAAATGCAGAAGAAAAATCTCTTTTATGTAACCTTACCCACTTCATAAGCTAAAAGATAGGGGCATAGCTACATTTTCGGAACTTATTTTTAATTCAAATCTGCAGTTGTATTTCTGTTTTCACACATATTTGTATAAACTGTAAAATCCACAGAACATTAGATTTCATTTTTGTTTAAAATTAAAAAAAATCACAGAAGTTGCTAATATGTACTTAGAGTTTAGGATATGTGCCACATTTGGCATGAAACAGCTTCAGACATAGCTTTTCAGCCTTCTCATTTGTCCCATGAGGACATGCAGGAAACAGCTGCTTATTTTACCCTGTTTTAGCCATCTTGAGTTCTGTTCTTTCCTGTCCTATAATATATTATGCTCCAGGAGAGTGACTGTAAAGTATATTTTGTTTAGAAGAGAACACACTAGCAACCTATGTAAGGAAAACAGATATTAACAATTTCTTTAACTTTTTATGTGACACACACACACACACACACACACACACACACACACACACACTGTGCTGGTGACCAGTGTTGATGTGAATTAGCATTTTAGTAGCTGATCACCTTCTCTTAAAATGCAACAAAGATGTATTCTTCCCATATGTCATCTCTTATCGATAAACAAATTGTTAAAAACTTCATCATTTCAGTCCCAAATCAGCAAAAGTAGACTAAAGGTTACCAGAAATAACAACATATCTATTTTAATCTTAATTGAGTAAACCGATTTTTTGTTCCTTCCTTTTACTGAATAGTCTCAGGCTTGTCTGGTAAAACATGTTCCTCTTCCATAATATATTTTAAATACAGTCTATCTATAAAGGCAGACACTCTTAAAATTAATTTCTGGATCCATTATTCAAAATTATCTTTCAATATGTCCAATGTCAAAACATTTTGTTCCATTCTATAAGAAGTCAAATCTAAGTATTCTTCTCCTTTAATTTTAATATTTAGTCGTTCTAGTTCCCTCTAGTGTCCAACCTTCAAAATTCCACCTTATTTTTTTTTTTAAAAAAAGACTTTTAATAAAAGTATTTTCATCTGAAAAAAAAATACTTATAATTAATTCCAAAATCTTATTTCAAATCCCTCTGGATCCTTAGTCTTTTTGTAATTTTCCAAAATAAAAGTTCTAACAGCTCTTTTGCTATTTATTCAAAACACACACAAAAAAAATCTTTAAACTTGCATATAATCCCCCTCCCCCTAAGATTCAAAGGTAACTCATATGCATGAATCCAAAGGTTCCTAATTGTGGTGAAGCAGTTAACAAACAATTTCTAAAAGTGATTAGAAAAGGAAGTATGTTTTTGAAGGCATCAACCAGGGTTTGAGCAAGATGGCTATTCCTTTACCTCTCCCAGCAGTAAACCCACAGGAGACTACAGTCTTGCTGTCACTAGAGTCAATAGTGATTTAGCAACATATACATTTGAAAAAAATAAGCATTGGTTTCCAAAATCCAACCACCTTCTTGAGGAAACATACTACATTTTTGAATACGGCAATAACCTTTAATATGGTTAACAGTGACAATACATCTATACACAGAGAAAGAATTCTGCAAGAAGTTGAAATAGTGCCATCATTGATACTGTTGCTATTGCATTGGCAGAACAAAGCAGCAAGTCCTGGTGGAAGGAAGATGCTGACAGAACTGAATAGCTGATGTGGGAAGGGAAGAGAACCAGCTGGCTGCTGTCAAGAGGGAGGAGAGAGGGGAAGCGGGATGCTGACAAGCTACTGGGCAGCTGCTCTTCCAAGTGCTCCACAAGCTAAGCAAAAAGCCTTTGATCTCCTGAAAAAACCTGGGATTCCAGCCAGAACTCATATCCTTTCTATAGTAGTTTAAGCCCATTTCCCCTTACCAATTCTGCTTGTTGATCACAGGACAGTCCTCTAGAGTAATTTTTTTCAATCAATGAAGAAAATGAGATTCTGCAGCCTTTATGCCCAGATATTTATTTTCTCAGATCAGAAATATGACATGCTGCTCTGGTTTCCCATCTGGAAAGGAGCTGAATTAGCAAAGAAGCTCCAAATTATATGTTTTAAAAATCTGTACTGTTGTAACTAGAGAAACAGTGGAGCTGAGTGGAGGAGATATGAGAGGAGAAAAGGAAACTGATTTTTGATCATTTGCAGCTGGGGTTGTAGCTGGATCTGAAAACACAGGAATCTCAAATCCAGACAAAAATGTATATTATAAAGGCATTTTTCTTTTCAGAAAATTTGTAAATTTCAACAAATACATAAACCACTGGTGGCTGTTAATTGCACAGTACATTAAGAAAAAAAATCAATGAATTGATTACATTCAGAGTTATAATTCCTAAGCAAAATTGCCAAGGAAAGGAAGGTCATTATGTATGGATGTTATTAGGGTTCGCTTCAAAAACCACAAATCAATCAGGAACTTGATCTGGACTTACTATACTGGAAAATGCAACAGGTATACATTGCTCATTAGATTGGGACAAAAGAAGAAATTCACACTGAATTCTATTATTTCTTTGAGAAGGTTTTGGGGCAGTAGGCTGCAACTTATTACAATCCACAAAATTGTCAAAGGGAAGCTATATCATATATAAGAAGCTAATTTGCAATAAAACTGTAATTTACAAATCCATTTGATAAGCAATTATTTAAAAACTGTTTATTTCAAAATATTAAAACTTGCCATAAAATCATGACAATAATATATTCTACAGAAAAAAATAACTGTAATATGCATATTGTACACTCACTCACTCACTCTCACACAAACACACACACCAAAAACTATTCCTGTTTTGTTATATGAACTGTCTCAAGTAAGGGTAAATGGATTGTAGTGCATGCTTACTTGAGCATGTAAAGTAAGCATGTAATCCTGCATGCTTACTTGAAGGTAATCATACCCAGACAATTTTTTTTGCTTCTAATTAATTAATCAATTAAATATAATAAATCAAGTGTAAAATTGGATTGTTACATTTTGAAAATATTATTAGATAATTCTTCAATTTAATACCTTCCCTTCCCTTAAGCAGACACTGAAATAGTGGCAAGAAAAAAAAATCCTAAATTATAAGAATTTAGAAAATCTTTTACCACTAAATATAAGAACAATTAACTTTTGTGATATTTCTAGTGGCAAGAAATTTAAAAATCGATATCAAGTTATGGTGAGATTGAAATGTTCTATGTGAGAAATGTATAACTGAATTTTCCTTTTTATTAGAGCATTTCACAGTTCTTGTAATGTTTTTGACTTTCAAGAAAACATATATGACTAAAAGAAAAAATAATCTCTAGGCAAATCCAGTTATTTTTCAATAGGTAACACTTTAATACAGTAACACTTAGTGTTAGTGGAACTGTTTTGGATTTTCAAAAGAAACAAACAGATTTTTAGATAAGGGCAAACTGCTTCATGCAGCTCATGCTACCATACCAGTTCAAAGAATTGCAAATGCTATGTTTCATCATGTTTCTCAGAGGTCAGTCAAGGCATTGCTACTTCAAAATTAAATGCATGCATTCCAAGGCTTCAGGCTTGTTTGTTTCTTCCTTTGGTAAAACTATCTTTAGCTTAAAACACACTTAGAAAAATCAAGTAGAACTGAATATGATTCATATATACAGTGTCATTTTCTTAAGCGTGGGTATTCTCTATAAAATTATATGTTACATGCTAACTCCATTTTATGCTGCACTATTGCCATGGTACAAAAGAGACATTATTCAGAGTTATGTATCAGTCCCTAAACAGAAAGTATCCCTGGATTGTTCTTTATATCAATGAATCAATTTGTATAGAATTATTACAACCACAAATTTTCATGCCATTCTCTTTATCCAGGAATAGCCATCTCTGCTGTTCTCTATATTGCTTAGGCATGTTTTCAGCATAATTCCCAACCACTACCAATCTTTGAATAACTGAGAGATGCAAATCAGTCTAAATGATCTCTCTGGGAACACTGTAAGTGTAGCATCGAACATCTCCTTACATTCTCAGGATTCCACAAGTAGTGGGGAAAAATATGAAGGTAGCATGGGTAGGGTTCACTATTCAGAATGCTGAATAGTGAACTCAGATTTGTTTCTTGATATATGTTTTTGAGAAATATTTTGAATATTTAAGTCCTATTTTTCATTATCATCATACAGTCTATCAAAGGGGAAAAGACAGAGTTCTGCCTGAAAAACCCATGCCTTGGGATGGTGTTTAAGGTAGAAGAAATAGTTTAAAGCCTTCCAATATTTCAACTCAAACAACTCAAAATTCACATGGAATTCTAATAAGACTTGTTGTTATGCTAAAATGATAGTCACAGAGTTATAAAATGTTTATTAGGATTTAAAGTTGTCAACATTTCTCCATAAAGTTGATTAAAAAATCTTTAATTTGCATTTACTCCAGAATAAATAAATTCAATAAATTCTGTGAAGTTCAAAGCTCTTCTGCTAAAGTCTTCAAAAGAACAGTATCTCCCTCTAGTGTTTAACTACAATTACACGTTTATTATTTTATAGACACTGAAAATACTGTGATATCTGGATGCCATTCCACTCATTAATCTAGAAACCAGGTCATTTTATTAAAACCCACAAGCATTCCTAATAGTAATGTAACATTGATTGACGAAGTCACTAAAAACTTACAGCACATTCAACAGCCTAAATGATTAAGATTCCTAAAAAGAACTACTATATTCAATTTACAGGACTTTGGCCAACTCTCATTATATGACAGCAAAAGGATTAAGCCAATGGTTTATTAAGAATTTACTGTTAGTCCTTCATCCTCTATTCAGTTTTATTGCCTAAAGAGGGAGCATAAAACTAAAGAAAGAAAAATATCACATTAAATGCACACACCTTAAAAAAAATATCCTGATACTGAAAAATTCCTTCAACTGAGGAAAGGGCACAACTAGTACACAAGATGAATCTGTGCAAAGGTCCTCCTGGCCACAGCTGCTATCTGCTCTTTGAGTTGTGCACCAGTCTTGACTGGGGAAGTGCAGCCCTATCCAAGACCAAAGATGATGACATCCCCATCTCAAGGGTTCCAAACAGCCATAGCCCAGTCTTTTTATGCCAAAGTCTGTTCTGCCTTGTCCAGACAGCTTCCAGACAGGAGTCAATACACTAACAGTTTCACCTGTGCATTTCAGGCTAGAGATATAAAGTTGGGTATCATCAACATACTGATAAGTATGTTGGTTTCATTCAAGTTGAGGATAATTTGTTTAAACAAATAAGAGATCAAAGCTT
This sequence comes from Thamnophis elegans, assembly GCF_009769535.1. Classification (NCBI taxonomy): domain Eukaryota; kingdom Metazoa; phylum Chordata; class Lepidosauria; order Squamata; family Natricidae; genus Thamnophis; species Thamnophis elegans. The sequence goes on along the minus strand of NC_045548.1, from coordinate 27,357,135 downwards.
AATTCATATAAAGAGGATATATAATGTATTAATACAGATGGATTAGGAAACAGAATTAGTTGAAGATTGCATGATAAAGTGGGCTCAAAATATTGAAGAACCAATAATGTTGGATACATGGGAAAGAATCTGGGTAAGAAATGTGAAATTTACACAAGCTCAAAACCTGAGAGAAATTTTTTATAAGATGTTCTATAGATGGCATTTAGATCCTAAAAAGCTGGCTTCTATGTATCCAAATTTACAGCCTAAATGTTGGAGATGTGGTTCTCTCGATGCTACATATTTTCATATATGGTGGACCTGCCAAAAGGTTAAAAATATGGTGGATTATGCAAAATATCTTTAAAAGAAGGATAAAGTTTACTCCTCAGTTATTTTTACTAGGTATAAGTACTGACTTTACAGTGGTAGAGACTAACTTGATTCTGCACCTAATAATGGCAGCAAGACTGTTGGTGGCGCAATACTGGAAGAAGGAAGACTTGCCTACAACTCAAGAATGGACATTGAAAGTTACAATCGGCATATCTTAAAGATCATTCAAATGAGAGATATAAACGAGACTGGAAAAAATGGATTGACTATATACAAAACAAATATGGGACTAAGAAATTCCAGATAGCCTATGCTTAAGATCAGGAATGGTTTAAATTGTTCAAAGTTAGCTTAGCAAGAAGAAGCTAAGATCAATGTAGAGATGTTATTAACTTTTTTTTTCATTTCTTTTTTCTCAACATATTTTAGACTGTGTTTGTTAAAAATCTATACCGTGTATGGGCTCTGGGAATTCAGGGGGGGGGAGGATGTGGGGGGTTGGGGGAGAGGGTGGGGGGGAGGGAGGGATATATACTAGGTTAGATACGATGTGTTAGATTTCAATGTAATGTGACTTCACATGTATACTGTTTTTCTTTAATTTCTCTGTAAAAATAGGATAAGTTAAGTACATTGACATATAGTGGAAATACACCAAGGGGAGGAGGAGTGGGATAGAAGAAAGATGGATAGAGAGGGATGGGAGAGAGGGTGGGAGGGAAGGTGAGAAGGAAGGGAGGGAGTGGATCGGGAGAGAGGAGTGGTAGAGGGGGAGGGGACGTAGGCTAGAGGGGGATGATGGAGGGAAGATAGAAAGTTGGAGGGGGTGGAAGAAAGAGGTGTATGGAGAGTGGAAGAGGTATATTGGTTTCTATTTTGGGGGGTATTGTTGACAAGAGGAATTGCTGCGATTATTGTTTAATGTTGTATGGCGTTGGCTATGCACATTATATATGTGAGTGTATGAAAATGAAAAAATGGAAAATAAAAAACATTATCTCCGGAAAAAAAAACACATACTGATAATACCACACCCCAAACTGGTAGGTGACCTCACCAATGGTTTAATGTAGATTTTGAACAGGAGCAAGAAGGGTGTTGAATCGTGAGGCACCCAGCACATGAGGGATCCACAATTTCTTTTCCCGTCAGTACTGACAGCAAATGGTCACTGAGGAAGGAGATGAACCACTGGAGCACAATGCCGCCCACTCTTAACTTCTGCAATCAGTCCAGAATGATACTGTGGTTAATACTATTGAAAGCCACTGAGAAAACAAGGAGCAGTAGGAAGGATGCACCCCATCCCAACTCTGCCACAGGCCATCAGTGGATATGAGTAATAATGTTTCTTTAATGTATCCTGGCCTGAAGACAGACTTAAATGCATCCAAATAACTCTTTCCTCCAAGATCTTCTGTAGATGCCATCCAACCACCTTTTCTACAACACTTGCCACAGATTAGAACTCGGCCAGGGAAAGGTTCAGGAATAACTATCTCTCAAGGCTAGACAACCCTCTCTATGAAAGGTCAAAATTGCCACATGAATCCATCCCATGGTCACCTCCCAGGCTGTTTAATAAGCAAGGAGGGAGCAGGATGTAACAAATAGTTGGCAGGTCTAACAGACAATTTTTGTCTGCCATGTCCTTGTACAGAACAGAATCAAACTCAGTCCAGATAACATCGCAAGATTGTTCCCTGAGCAACTCTTTCAGGACTTGTTCTCAGTCAATCTAAGCAACTTTGTCTATAGCCTGAATACTCTTCACCATTACCTGGAGATGATCCTGTGGTCCAAGCCCAACCAATTGGTTAGTCTAAATAAGGCTGTTTGGCAGCTATTGATAGATGCAATAAGGGTGGAGAAATGACAACATCTTGCCACTCTTATCCCTATGATATAGGCTCAAATATGGGCTCTTACTTGTGTTCTGGCATTCATTCTTTATATTTTTACAGTGGTGCATTAGTCATTGCTTCTGGCATTTCATCTGTCAGAGCTCTTAGAAAAAACAAGGAGTACCCTGAGATTGGCACACATAGACTGCATAGAAGCAATCCAATCCAGGACCTCCTTCAAATGAAGCTTATTGGGACAGGAAATTCATCATTAAGTGATTTGATCATAATTTTAAAAACTATGTGACAGCGCTGCTTAGCAATGACAGTTCTGGAAATCCTGGTTGCCCTAATGCAGGAAAGAGTATAGAACCTCTCGGTGTAATATATGAACTTGCTAAATTTTTACCAATAATAAACTGTCATTTAAATATCTTACTGAATAATTTTTAGTGTCCAGTCATATTTGTGAATAATTTAAAGGGCAACCCTAAAATTGGTAAAGCTGTGAATTGGGATTGTTAACCCTAACTTCAAAGAAAAGTTTTGAATATTGATGAATAAATTGAAAACAATTACAAAATGCAATGGTTTTAGTGTATAGCTGTAATGAAAATCAAGATAGGTCACATTTGCTTAAAAAAATATCACACCACACCCCAAAGCAAGTTGGATAAAGAGGAAATTAATTGGATGACCTGCCTAGATTGCCTAATGTTAAAATCAAGATGGTAAAATAAGAACATAGACATGGACAAAGGAAATACAAGCATTAAAGAAATGTACCAGCAGAAGGGCAAAAGGGATTTTGAAGGGATTTGATAACTTGTATTCACCAATAAACAACCAATTTAAATAAAAAGTAACTGGAACTAAGAGTCAGCTGGGTATATTCAGTCATATGGAAATTGATAACTGACCAATTCTTTGCATCTGCTTTTATTATAGAAAATATAGAGCAAGTGCTTGTTCAAAAATCAATAATTTTGGGCAGAGGCACCAAAAAATTAAGACAATAGTCTTTAATGATCCACCAAAATTTGTAAAGCATTCTTAAACGCCCTCTGTATTAGGAAATTGCTAAAAGACAATTTAAATTTCAGTTTTCAGATATTCATTTTCCAATGTTTGGTTAGTGTTATAATTATACAGTTGTTGCAGAGTTCACAGGAAATTACAGAGCAGCTAACTTGATTCAGGAAATTGGTGGAAAGAAACAGTTAAAAATACTTATCCATCATATCGATATAAAAGGACAAATCCTGCTAAAAAGAATCAATATAGCTTCTTAAATAGTGCAACCAGATTTACTAAACTATTGGAATTATTTGATAAGTGCTAATAAGAAGTGAAATAAAGCAGGTATAATTTATTGAGAATTTCAATAATGCTTGTAGCAACTATAAAAATGATTTTCTGTACTGAGCACTGATGATTTTCAGCATCAGAAAAATATGCAACTTAATACTAGGAAAATATGATAAAGGACAGACTAGAAGTGTGCCAAAATTATAATATATATTTCCAAATTGCTAATTAGTCTTAAATGCTGCTATGATTCTGATTGGTCATAAGGCATGCTCCCTGAAACTACATTAAATCTGCATTAAAACTAGCTTTAGGTTATTCAGTTATTAAGTGAGTTTTGCCCCATTTTATGATCTTTCTTGCCACAGTTGTTAAATGAATCACTGTAATTGGGTGACGCTTGCGCTGATAACGACAACGCTGCACCAACAACGACGGTCTCAGCCCCACCGCCATAGGGAGTCGTTAGATCTATGCCAGGCTGTGCCGATGCGACGGGTTGTGCTCCGTTTTCTCAGAGGGGGTGGTGAGTTTGCGGTGATGTGTGCTGGGACTGGGCGGCTGGCTTTCTCTGCCACCACCGTAGCTCTTCCAAGCACACACCCTCTCTCTTCTCGTTGTGCCCTCGCTTCTGCCTTACCATCGCCGCTGGAAGACTTCTCATTGCCCGACACTTTGTCTGGTTTAATCTCGGCTCCTGGGTCCTTGCGCCTGGCCTCTTACTGCGGTTGCTGTCATCCGTTGCTACCCCAGGAGTGCCTCCTTAGATAGCGCCATTTTCTGGACCATCTTGTTTTTGGCGTCGTCAGCTTGGGTAGGTGGGGCGCCTGGGGATCGGATGACTACCTCCCTCAGTGGCCGCCATTCCTGGTACTGGCTGGAGCCTCTTTCCCCTCTTTTCTTCCGTTTTATCCTTCAAACTACACCACCGCCGCAGCGATTATGAAGATCTTTTGGTGTGTTGGCAGCTTCTGTGGTTTGTTTTATGTTACACGCCCTTTACAGAAGGAAACGACGGAAGACGGTGAAGACGCGGGTGGGGATCTAGCGCCCCTTCCAACTGGTGCCTACCCCTGCCTCAACCGCTTCAGTCACCCCAGACTCTGGACCACCTTGGCAGCTTTTCCAGGCCTCGCAGGAGGAAAGAGAGAGCGAGGAACTCTCCCTCCTAAACCATTATTAGTTCCAGCTATTCAAAATTGTGCGAACCGCTTGTACGGGATCAAGATCTGCGTCTAATTCTGTTTGTGGAGTGTGTGATCGTGTGAATGAAGAAGAATGTACCCACTTTTAAACTAATTGATTTGTTATATTATTGTATTTTAAAAAGATTATTGTGGGGTGTGTATGAGGAGAGTGCTTGTGTGGTATATATGAGAGGACCGAGAGTGCGGCCTGGAGCCCCCTCCACTGAGTGCAGAAGCAGAAGTGGATGGGGGCCCAGACCTGCCTTCCATCCTAGAATGAATGGTAGGTATGGCCTGCCGGGAAGAATGGGGGCCATGGGAGAAGGGGAGGGGTCTACAGGGATAGGGGTGGGTCGGAGCATTTCGGTTATGACCGGGAGGGGCAGGTATGACGGGAGCTGCTGGGCTAGCCATTACCGGGGAAGGAGGGCTCGCTACATTACAGCGATCCCTTGTTCCGGCCCTTCAAGCTCAACTCAAGGACCTGGTAACAAGGGATGTCAGGGCCCTGGTCTCAGGTTGCTGTTGCTAAATGCCAGGTCTGTGATTCATAAAGCTCCCCTCGTCCGGGACTTAATATTAGACGAGGGGGCAGACCTGGCGTGTATTACTGAAACCTGGCTGGGCCATGAGGGAGGAGTCTCCCTCTCAGAAATGTGCCCAGAAGGGTTCCAGGTGCTCCACCAACCACGACACCAGAAAACGGGTGGGGGAGTGGCAGTTATTATCCGAAGGTCTTTAGTTCCTCGCAGGAGCCCTGCTCCAGAGATTGTGGGGTGTGAGTCTCTTCTCTTGAAGTTGGACCTAGGGATTCAAGTGGGCTTGTTCGTGACATACCTACCTCCCAGCTGCATCACAACAGCCCTGCCTGCACTCCTAGAGGCGGTAGCCGGGTTGGCGGTCGAGTTCCCCAGACTAATTGTACTGGGGAACTTCAACCTGCCATCGCTAGGCGAACACTCAGATGGGGCTCAGGAGTTCATGGCTTCCATGACAACCATGGACTTGACCCAGGTAATTCAGGGTCTGACTCATAGAGCGGGACACATGCTCGACCTCGTATTTCTCTCGGGCAGTGGAGACGTAATCTTGAATTAAGGGGAATAGAGATCTCGCCCTTGTCATGGTCACATCACTCCATGCTGAGGCTTGACTTTAGGAAGCTACTCCCCCATTGCAGGGAGGTGGAACCGATTAAATGGTTCCACCCCAGGCACCTGATGGACCCGCTGGGATTTCAGAGGGAGCTTGGTGAGATACCTGACTCCCTTGCCCACAATCCGACAGAGTCCTTGGTTGCCGCCTGGAATACTGCGGCGACTGAGGAGCTGGACTGGATTGCGTCTTTGCGGCCTCTCCGCGGCAGTGGATCCAGGAGGGCACCTGGGTTTACCGAGGAACTCCGGGAGATGAAGCGCCAAAAGAGACACCTAGAGTGACGCTGGAGGGCTAGTAACTCCGAATCCAACTGAACACTATTAAGAGCCTTTATTAGGACTTATTTAGTGGTGATACGGGCGGCAAAATGTGCACATTTTCCCGCTCTTATTGCGTCCGCAGAATCTCGCCCAGCCGCCCTGTTTAGGATAACCCGCTCTCTCTTGAAGGGTGAGGATGCGAGGGAACCCTTACAGGGAAAAGCTGAGGAGTTCGTTCAGTTTCTGTCGGACAAAATCACTCAGATTCGGGCAGACCTGGACTCCACTTGGACAGTACCAGCGGAGATGCCGAGGGAGGGTCTTGTTCAGAATTCCTGGAATGAGTTCAAGCTTGTCACCCCTGAGGAAGTGGACAAGGCCATGGGAGCGATGAGTGCCTCCACCTGCTTACTGGACCCGTGTCCCTCTTGGCTGGTCTCGACCACAAGGAGGTAACACGAGGCTGGCTCCAGATGATTACGAACGCCTCTTTGCAGGAGGGATCTTTCCTGCAACTTTTGAAGGAAGCGGTGGTGAGACCCCTCCTCAAGAAGCCTTCTCTGGACCCAGCTATTATTAAGAACTATCGTCTGGTCTCCAACCTCCCTTTTGTGGGGAAGGTTGCTGAGAAGGTGGTGGCCCTTCAACTCCGACGGATCTTGGATGAAGCAGATTATCTAGATTCCTTTCAGTCTGGGTTCAGGCCCGGATACAGCACCGAAACCACTTTGGTTGCACTGACCGATGATCTCTGGCAGGCCAGGGATGGAGGACATTCCTCTATCCTGGTGCTCCTTGACCTCTCAGCAGCCTTCGATACCATCAACCATGGTATCCTTCTGCAACGGCTGGAAGAGGTGGGAGTGGGAGGCACTGTTTTACGGTGGTTCTCCTCTTACCTCTCCGACAGGTCGCAGTCGGTGTTGGTTGGAGGGCAAAGGTTGACCCCTAGGCCCCTTAAATGTGGTGTGCCGCAGGGTTCGGTCTTGTCCCCCCTCCTATTTAACATCTACATGAAGCCGCTGGGTGAGATCATTCGTCAGCACAGGATTAAATATCATCAATATACGGACGATACACAACTGTATCTCTCCGCCCCATGCCAGCTCAGTGTAGCAGTGGACGTGATGTGCTGGTGCCTGGAAGCTGTCAGGATCTGGATGGGAGTGAACAAACTTGCACTCAATCCTGACAAGACCGAGTGGCTGTGGATGATGCCCCCGAAGGACAGCCCAGATAGTCCATCCTTAATCCTGGGGGGTGAAAATCTACACCCCTCAGAGAGGGCCCGCAACTTGGGGATCCGCAGCTGACATTATAACATCACTTTTCGGCTGTGACCAGGGGGCCTTTGCCCAGGTTCGCCTGGTGCATCAGTTGCGGCCCTACTTGGATCGGGAGGCACTTCAAACGGTCACTCATGCCCTCGTCACCTCAAGACTAGACTACTGTAATGCGCTTTACATGGGGCTGCCCCTGAAAAGTGTTTGGAGACTGCAATTAGTCCAGAATGCAGCCGTGCGAGCGATACTGAGTGTACCAAGATACACCCATGTTACACCTATCCTCCGCAAGCTGCACTGGCTTCCTATTGGTCTCCGGATACGATTCAAGGTGCTGGTCATTACCTTTAAAGCCATACATGGCTTAAGACCTGGATACCTGTGAGACCGCCTACTGCCGCATATCTCCCAATGGCCAGTAAGATCGCACAGGGCAGGCCTCCTTCAGGTGCCATCAGCCAGGCAATGTCGGAAGAGGGCCTTCTCTGTAGCCGCTCCGACCCTATGGAATGAACTACCCCCAGAGATCCAGACCCTACCCACTCTCATGGCCTTCCGAAAGGCTGTCAAAACCTGGCTATTCCAGCAGGCCGGGGGCTGTTGACCTCATTACTGAGGTCCAGCCCCGACTAGATTGGGTGCATGGTGAGGTTTTAATCTGTTTCATTGTCTTTTAATTCTTCATTTTTTATAATTTACATCTTTCTGTAAGCCGCCCGGAGTCCTCCGGGATTGGGCGGCCTATAAATCTATTAAATACAAATACAATTGTTAAATTAATAACATGGTTGTTAAGTGAATCTGGCTTTGCTTGTCAAATTGAGTTTGCTTGTCAGAAGGTTACAAAAAGCAAAGTTTTAAGCCAGAACAATAGAACTGGTAGCTGCAGATTGACAGGTGTCTCTAGTTTTTAGGTATGGCTGGTGGAAAATTATCATCTAATTATAATTTAGGAGAAATTATTAAATATATGGTATAATTATGTAAACACTACTGAATTGTTCAGTTTTAATTGCATTGTATTCTTATTCTGACTTTTGCATGCCAAAAGTCAAAAAAGTTGCAAGCCCATGGAACAGAGCATTAAGTGGTAGAATGCATTCTTACTTTTCCAAAGACATTTCCGTAAGGATGAGGGATGCTTTTGTGTATACAAAAGTAAGAAGTAGCTAAATGGACATAATAACATACATTGCCGAAATCACTGATAGATGTCCATTGTAAAGACGTAAGAAAATCAAATGTATAAAAAAGCAAGACATGCAATTTGACTTGGAGAAATAGTTTTAAAAAAGCAAAGCGAGCTATTCTACTGACTCACAGAAGTAAAAACAAATACAAAATCCACAATATCCAGTAACTGACAAGAAGCAGTAAGAACAACTATTGCCTAATCAAATCACCACTGGGAGAACTCAAAAAGAACCACAGGGCCTAGGTCAGTGAAGGCTAACCTTTTTGTCATAACGTGCCGTAAGTGTGTGTGCCCGCACCCATAATGCAATGTGTATGCAAACCACCCCCGTGCACCCCGCCTCCCTGCGCATGCATGTGCAATGCCCCATGCCCCCCATGTGATCCACCACCCCATTTTGGGTGGGCCTAGCAGGCCAACCTGCAGCCCCTGGGACCAAAAATGGCCCATGGGGGAGGCACCACACCCCCTGTGCTTGTCCCTGCACGCCCCTGTGCATGCATGCACATCACTATGCATATGTGGCAGAGACCGAAAATCAGCTGGCTGGCAGGAGGCACGCGTGCCTGTGTGGTGAACTTGAGCTGGGCCGACGGCTTGTGCACCCGCAGAGAGGGCTTTGCATGCCATCTGTGGCACATGTGCCATAGATTTGCCATCATGGGCCTAAATGTTTATTTGAAGAGGTCCATTGCATTTCACTTCTTCAATTTATATCAAAACCAGTGCTAGCATTTCTTGGTTTTGAAATATGATTTCCCCCCACTACTACATGAAACTTTGAACAGAAAGTATATTCATTAAGCATGTAGGCTATTTATAATGAGTATAATTATTCATTAAGGCTTTTGTGTAAGGAAAAGGCTAACACTTTAAAGACTGATCCAAAAGAAAAGTGAAAATTTAGTTGTCAAAAGACTTTTCATGATTCAATTCTGCCTGTCTTTTTGTGCAGTCCAAGGCATGATTTGTTCCTTGGGTTTATTATATAATTTCTTCAAATTAGAATTTTTTAAAAGTGTTTTTGCTGAACTTTAGGTTTAATGCCATTACATTTTAGTCATGATAGAGAGTTTCTGGTTTGCGAGACTGCCTTATTAATATCTTCATTATGCAATAAATCCTAGTGTGGAAGATTCACTAATCAAGATATGACCTAATATTTATGTTATTTTGATTAAGAAAATAACTCCAGAAACTTCTGGAGTTTCTGATAAATATATTCTCAGAACAATTATGTAGCTTAATGATGCAGATATTTAATGATGCAGGTAAAGCTGTGATAATGCAGTGATTAGAATGCAGTACTGCAGGCTACTTCTGCTGGCTGTCGGCTGTTCTGTGGTTTGTCAGTTCAAATCTCACCAGCTTGAGGTTTACTCAACCGTCCATCCTGAGGTCGGTAAAATGAGGACCCAGATTGTTGGGGGCAATATGCTCTCTGTAAAGCACTTAGCACTGTGAAGTGATATATAAATCTCAGTGCTATTGTTATTGCTATTTCAGATAGGTTGGGAAAAAATATATATTGTTATGTCATTCCTAAATTGTTAAGACTTACTGTTTCAACAAAAATCAAGCTATTTGTTATTTTAGTGGAGTCTTTTTGCTAAACTGATTAGTAGAATTAATTAATAAGTTAATTAAAAAGAATATAAAAGAAGTATTAATTAAATAATAACCACAATAACCACAAAAAAAGAACCTGGAAAAATTAAGGTACATGCAAAATAATATTCTATTAAAAAGCTTCCTTGCTAATGTAAAGACACAACATTAACTAATCCACAGCAAACCAAAGTTGAAAGACAAAATACATAGCAACACAGCACTGCTGAAAATCAGGTGGAATGATAATTATTTAAGCCAAGCCTGGAATATTTCTAGTATCTTGATATAGTCCAAATACTGGGGATATAGTCAAGAAGACCATACATATCTTTAACACACATATTTCTTCAGAGTCATAGTAATGGCAGCTCAACATGCAATAATAAAAGGAGTGTTCTGTATTTTTATGTTATAATAGGAATAGAAGAAAATTTTTAAATGTAAATTAAATAGATCTGTGATGGCGAACCACAGGTGGCATGTGGAGCCATATCTGAGGACACATGAGGCGTTGCCCTATGTCATCTCCAGCATGCATGTGTGCATTGGCCAGCTGATTTTCTGCCTTTCGGAGGGCGGGGGAGACCGTTTTCGCCCTTCCCAGGAAAGCCTATGAAGCCTGTGGATGATGAAAAATGGCACAACGGGCCTACCGGAAGTTTGTTCTTGAACTTCCGGTAGGCCCGTTGGGCCATTTTTTGCTCTCCCCAGGCTTCAGGGGGCTTGCCTGAAGCCTGGGGAGAGTGAAAAACAGCCCAATGGGCCTACCGGAAGTCCAGAGGCTTCGGTGAGGCCGGTCCACGAATGTGGGGGGAGCGTGGGGGAGTTCTGCGCATGCGCCAGGCAGAAAGCATTGCATTATGGGTGTAATGGCCGTGCCCCTTTAGCACCCGAGCAGAAAAACGTTCACCATCACTGATATAGATGATTTATGGGAAGACAATTCAATCAGTATGACTGAAACTTTTAAAAACATTTACCGAGATTCCCAAGGTGTATTCTCCATTAAGGCCATGAGGACATATCAACCATACAGGCTTATTGTTTAAGGATGTCTTTTTATCCTTCAGGATGATCTTCACTTGCAACTTCGTCAGAAGATGGAAACATCTACCTAGAATGTCCATGGAGACATTTGCATTCTTGATTCAAGTGTCCTTGAAGGCACAAATAATCCCCAAGTGGCTTCAATGGCTCTCAGTGAGAGCTAACGACCAATGACTGTAAAGAAATACAATCCTTCCCTTCCCTGCCCATCCTGTCAGAACCTATCCTCCCATCCCCCCACCAACCAGTCTCAACTGTCACTACCTAACCTTCTACCCCACCATCCAGCCTCAACTGTCAGTAACTATCCTTCCACAAACATTCCTCCTCCCACCGTCCAGGTACAACTGATGAAGCTTCTTGAATGAGAAGCAAAACAATCCAGTTGCCTTTTGGGGGGAAAAAATCAAGCACCTTTGAGACATCTGCCCAGAAGTGCTATACAATATTATGACTTCTTTCAGGAAGCTATACTGGTAATAAACTTTAATTAGGCTAAACTAGTAGTAAGATGATACTTCTATTGTGCTATTGACTATAATGAACCTAACTCAGCTTTCCTCTTTTGCACAAATACAGTACATACACACTGCTCCCTGTTTCTACCTTTTCTCCCCCTATTGTACATGTGAATGCACACTCATAGCCAGGTGCTGTCCTAAGCCTTATCAGTTTCTTCTGTTCCTTTCATTTTCCTTCCATTTCTGCCTAGAATTTTGATGCACTGATTTGCCTCCCCATCTACTTTTTTTGCACTCTTTCTCTTCCCCACCCTCTCAGGAGAAGATGGAAGCTTGGATGTTTTGCAACAGTTGGAAGTAATTTACGAGCTGTCAAGCACTCCTTCTGGGGTTGCTTCTCAACAAAGCAAAAGCAAAGCTGGATACACAAATGCAAATTTTTAAAAGTACAAGTGCAAAGAAAAGTCTGGTGCGATGTTGTTACCATATACACTATTACAAAAGTTGTCTTTACTTTTTCAGTGACTGTTCAAAATTATGATAACACTAAACAAGAGGGAGTTATGACCAGTCCGCAAAATTGTAGCTGGGATGGGATGTTACAATATCCCATAATCAAGTGATTGCAATCCAGGCACTCAGGCATCCACCTCATGATTATGATGTTGCACTAAGCAGTGGTCACATGATTACCATTTGTGTCCATCCCTGTCAATTTCTCACAAACAAAATCAATTGGGAACAGGAAAGGTTGCAAGTTGCTTCCCTATATCACTCCGGCTGATTTTTCTCTCAACAAAATCCAATACGGAGTAGAAGATCCCAGGGATCTTGTACACTATAGCATCCATTCACCGGCCTGCATTGTACAGTGGGGTCTAGAACAACTTACTGTGGCCAACTTCCCGGGCCAACTCACTGAGGTACAACTCACCACAGGGCAAGAGTTACACTAATGTCTAAGAAATGGTGGAATAGAATCATTTTTTAAAAGGTGCCAAAGGAAGGACAAAATGAAATGTGAACGATAAAAATTAAAATTATTTTAAAATTATTTTAAATGATTAAATTGAATTATTGAATTGTCCCACAGCAAGTTGTCCCACAATAAGTTGGCCATGGTGAGTTGTCCCATGGTGAATTAGCTGTGCTGAGCTGGCCATGGCAAGTTGGCTGCAGTGAGTTGGCTGTGGTGAGGTGGCCCATTGTGGCACAATGTGTGCCCATCTGCAGCACTCTCCCTGCCCTGTCTGTAGTGCACAGCTACACACAGCACATTGTCACCCACAGCTCTCGTTGGCCTGCCTGAGGTCCTACCCAGCTCAGCTGCATTCCCTAGAACCCACATGCAACCCTTGCTGGTCATCCGTGCTCCCCAGTACTCATCTGCCACAACCTCCCAAAAAACTCCCTTTCTTTGCCTGGGACTTCCAACTCTTTCTGCTTAACAGCAAAATGGTCCTGGTGTTATGACAGCAGTTAGAACTTCTATCACTAAACAATATGATTATGTGACACTAGTGATGTGCGGTGAGGTTTATGGCTGGTGAGGCAAGCAGGCAAAAGCCGCTCTATGGTGGACACGGCGTCAGGGCTTTAAAGTCCCGGCACTGTGTCCACCATAGAGCAGGACGTGTCCCGCTGTATGGCAGACATGGCAGCGGGACTTTAAAGCCCTGCCGCCATGTCTGCCATAGAGTGGGACGCCCTGTTCTATGGTGGACACGGCGGCAGGGTTTTAAAGTCCCGCCGCCATGTCCGCCATACAGCGGGATGCGTCTTGCTCAATGGCGCTCATCTTCCAGACACCTGGAGCCAGGCCCGCCCAGGCCGTGGGGTGTTTGGAGGGGGAAGGTGGGATCAGAGACGCGGGAGGTGGAAGAGCCGGCAAAGGTCCTCCGGCACAGTCGAGCGAGCAACGGGCCCTTCCAAAAAGCACTAGGAAAACCCGAGGCTGGTGCTGTGTTATATTAAACAAATAAAAGTGACGGCTTCGGGAATAGGCAGATCAGCTGCTTTTATCTACGGTAGAAGCAAAAGCCACCCTGCCGCTATGTCCAAATTAAAGCCCTGGCCTGCTGCTATGTCCAAAAGTCCTGCCAGCCGCTATGTCCCACATAAAAAATAAAGTGCCAGCCCGCGCGCCAGCAGAGGCGGTTAAAACACACACACACACACACACACACAAACACACACAAATTACTTACAATAATACAAATTACAATTACTTACAAATTACATTAATTTTGAATTCCTCCCCCCTCCCTCTGACCCACATACCTTTTCCAGCTGTGTCACAGAGGATTTCAACTCTGCTCTTGTCTGCCATGATGAAAATGTAAAAAATGTAAAAAGAAAAAGGCAAGAGCTGCTGAGGTCAGGCTGGGTTAGCTGCTGCCAGAGCCTCCAATGGATGCTTAACTGTTTTAAAAAAGCCTCTAAAAAGTGCCCTCTACAGGAGGAGGTGAGAGAACCATGTGCCTCATCTACAGGAATTTTTCGGCTTTTAACCCTTGCTTAACTCTGCTTGAGTGATCATAAAGTCAGACTAAATGAGGCACGTGGTTCTCTCGCCTCCTCCTGCAGAGGACACTTTTTTTAGAGGCTTTTTTAAACAGTTAAGCACTAAGCAGAGTCATCCACTGTGACTCTGGCAGCAACTACCTCAGCCTTTTTCCTTTTAATTTCTTTTTCTTTTCATGATGACAGTGGTGAGGCCCTGCCTCCGCTGCCTGCACGTCACTGTGTGACACTGTGCTAAATTTATGACTATATCACTTAGTGACAGCAATCTGTCCCAATTGCTGTTATAAATCAAGAACTACATATATTATCAATTTAAAAAACTACCATATTTTTTGGAGTATAAGATGCACCTTTTTCCCTCTTAAAAGAGGGTGAAAATTTGGGTGCGTCTTGTACACTGAATGTAGCCCCACCCACCCCCTGGCCCCCATCCTTTGATCTCTGCCTCCCAGCAATTTTCCTCTTTGCAGCAAACAGAAAAAATGGGGCTTGGGGAGGTGGCAATAGGCTATGGCAATCCCTGCAGCCTGAAACAGCTGATCATCGGGAGCCCCGTGCTAAAACTGAAATTGAAAGTAAAATTTGCTATTTGCTGCAATGAGGCAAATTGCTGCAAGGCAGAGGCAGATTATTTTTCTTCTAATCAGGCTAAACTGAAACAGGCTCTTTGCTGCAAGGAGGTAAGTCAATAACTATAAATGCCTATAGAATGTTAAAATTATTACTTATTTTTTAAAGACTGCTTTATTATTGTTCTAGACAACTCAACAAAATGAAGTTTTTAAAATAAATGCTTGATCTGAAGAGGCCTACTGCTATTGTATCTTCTTTTCAATAGCAGAGAATAATGTATACTTCCAGAAAGCTACAACAATTTTAACAGCATCTGTACAAGTATATTCTGAAATGTAACACCACAAACAGTGTATATCTTTTGTAGTGTTTGCTGTTTGGTGCCAGGAGGCAAAGTGCTGGGAGGCAGAGGGAGAATTTTTTCCTCTTGTTTTCCTCCCTAAAAGCTAGGTGCGTCTTATACTTCGGAGCATCTTATACTCCGAAAAATACAGTAATCTGTTGAGCATAAGCAGCTACAGAGTGTTCTGACTACATGCAATTATTAGCAACAATCCACAAAGGGCAGACAGACAATACAAAGTTTTAAGGAATATCTAAGGAAAATGATACAAGTGACCGTGCAGGATATGAAGGGTCATTGAATTCAAAGGACTGAGCGATCAAACATCCATTTAGATTAAACAATCCATTTAACATTCATTATTATAACTAGAGAGCAGGCCAAGGATGACTCACCAGTGCTGCTTTGGATGGTCCTCACAGTAGTGGCCGTGCGAGGTGGAGATGAGGATCTCAAAGACAGACATTCATCATCTTGGGAACAGCCTTTTTCGATTGCTCTCACGTAACTGTGGCTCCTCATGCGGAAACACCCAGGCATTGGCAGATCCAGAGCTTCTACAGCCTGAGATTCTAGTTCGCTGAATACAGACTCACAGACGGATTCAAACTGACCGTTTACTTCCATCTCACTTACCTGCAGGCAAAAAAGCACACTGCTTAATTGCAACCAATTATAGCCAATAGAAAGTGAAATTTGTAGTACTATATTATAGCAGAAAGAAGAGGGATTAAAACTTTATTTTCCCATTGTAAAGAATCACAAAGTAGAGTAAACGGTACATAAGCCATTGCCTTTTGGGTTTGTAAGTTTTTAAAGTACATAAAGATGTAAGTAAAATATGTTCATGTTCCATTACAAATAGAAATCCCTTTATTTTTCAGTTGTCTACAGCATGATGCAAACTGCCCACATTAATTACAAAATTACCAATGAAAGACATGAATCCTTAAATATGCCAAATGTTTAATGTCAAATGGCTTAAATGTACTTGATGCCAAAAAATCTACCTGGATTTTGTTTAAAGCATGTTATCCAAGAGGATGGGAATCAATAAAATAAATGCAATTAAAGTGTAAACTGATGTAGGGAATGCATGATTACATACTAGTAAACAGTAGACAAGAAAGTGACAAAATATTAATGACAAATTACTAATGGAGTTCAATATTTAAAGCAAACGTTTACGGGTGGTCCTTGACTTACATTCATTCAACAGTTACAATGCGAAGTTACAATGATACTGAACCAATGATGGCTATGAATGGTCCTTGGCATTCTGGTTGTTTCAGACATTTCTGAGGTCCTGTGATTGCAATCAGAGTGCTTGGCAACGTGTTTCTAATTATGACTGGTTACCAAGCGTCTAATGACTGTATGATCACCATTTGCAATTTTCCATGCCAACTTTCCCTTAAAGTCAAAGATAAAAAAATAACGGGGATAAGCCATGCCCATCCATGCATTTTCTCCTACGTCCTTTGTGCTTGCGTTGACCACTTGTGCATCCATGTACCCTACCCAATCTGCACAGTATCTTCCACGCCCATGCATTCTCTCTGAATCTATACAGTGCCTTTTGCTCCCCAATCTGGGTGTCACCTCTTGAGAGTTGCATACCTGTGCAATGAATCTTGCATGTTCTTTGCACCTTCCCTATGCCACACCTCTCACACATCTTCACTGACCCATGCAGCGCCTCTCATGCATCCTTCTTGACCCACACAATCCTTCTCACAGACCCGCCACAACTCATTGTACATCTCTCTTACATCATTCCCAACCCATAGGGCCACTTTCACATCCTCCTTGCCCCCTTATGTACCCTCCACATCATATGCCTCTCATGCACCCTCACTCACCTTCCTCCACAGCCTTGCTCAGCCTCTCATTTCCTTTTAAACCTAGCAGCAGACACTTACTTGCCTAGGAGCATAGGACTTGAAACTTCCTATCAGTTTGCCTGCTGATTTTGGTTGTGGGATACTGGCAGGAAGTTGTCTTGTTTAATGACTGTAGGATTCAGTTAATAATGGCCACAAGAACTGCAGGGATTGCCATTGCTAAGCAATGAAGGTGCAGTTTACAACCACATCACTTAGCAACAGAAATTCCAGTCCCAATTGCTGTTGTTAGTTTAGAACTATCTATATGTCAATCACTCACAAAGTCTTCCACAATGGCTTTTGACTAACATGACATGTATTATGCAATATATAGATTTTTATCATATTTTTTGGTATTCTTTGAAAGATCTTCATGCTGAAGATGTACCCAGATATTTCATTCTCTGTAAACTGTTTTTTTTCATGGTAAAATTCCAATGCAAACAAAGCAATTAACAATGGCAACAATATTTAAGACAAAAACTAAAATACTTTGGCCAATGTAGGCCAGCTGTTGAGAATAATTATGGTACATCTCTTTAAGGCATTTCTCTTTGATTTTTTATAAACTTTACTACAAGCACTGCTAGTAGTCTCTGCAGGGTCTCTACACAGAAAAAATGCAAATATTGGAAAATCATTACTAACATAATGTTTCCTACTTGTCCAAAAACTGCAGGAAAATTAGGTGCAGAATATGTTGCTTACAAAGGTTTTCTTTAAATTCTAAATGATAAAATTCTGAACATGCTGCTAAGATCCAGCAGTGAACCTCTTAAACCCTAAGTAAATTATATGCTGCAAGTTGCTACTAGTGACATAAAAGCCTATGAAACAATTGAGTTTCAAATCTAAAATAAGACTGACAGATCAGTTATATTCAAAGAAAAATAGAAGCCAACCATGTAACAAACTATTATGTCACAGTAGCCTGTTAACTTCACCATCCATCCTAAAAACTCAACAGCTTTGCTTGTGGTTTAGTGAGGAAACTATTTGTATGAATATAGAAGAATCCCTGGGCTTCTCTCTATGTGGATTTTTAAAAAATGATTCCTTAATTTAAGTTTCTTTCTTTTCAAATGTTTTATGTCAGAATTTCAAGTTCTTGCCTACCACTCCAATGGTGGGTGTATTAGTAGAACTAGTTACAAATTCATCATCGTGTTGCCAGCTTGCTTAGATACAGAAAGGAACTTCTTGATTTATGGCATGCTATCCAAAATGTGCAATACAAAAATGTTTGTGATTGAATAATGGCTGAATAATGATTGAATAATGCTGGAATAGGTGGAATACACCAATATCTACGACCCTGTCTGGTGACCACCATAGTAAATGGAAGATTGCAACTTCCAATTTAAGAGAAGAAAATGATATAGAATATGAATTGAAAAAAGGAAAGGAAAACCAATTACAATATTGTATGTTTGTATCACTAACATAAAAAGGGGAACAATGTAATACCTCTAAATGAAAAAAAAAGTCTAGCGTTTTTTGGATTAAAGCTGATTATTAAGATGTAAGTTTAATTATGAAAGAAAGGAGTAGAAATTATGTTACAAAGTATGAATTAATGCCATGTACAGTAGACTGCGTGGTGTGCATGAAAAGAGGAATCTGTAAATTGGAGTCCCTTGAATGTTTTGCTCTAGTGAATGGTGATAATGGAAAAAGCAAAGATAAATAACTAAAAATTGTGCAATAATTCTGAATGTTTAGGATCCATAGGGGAAATATATTCTGCTAGGTGACATAATTGGATGGCTGGAAGACAAGACAAGAGAGAATGCTAAAAATAACTGAGCTATTTGGAGTCTAAGAATGAATAAGACTGATGATTGGTGTGTTTAGAAAAAAGTCTATTTCAAATACAAAAGCACTATCAGGCTCAGTTCATGCATATTTATGTCAAAGGAATGGATGTGAATCTTAAAAGCATGACTGATTTAATTGTTTATGATGAAAATCTGACACAATTATTAAAGAATATAATGGTTATGCAAGATGATGAATGCAGGAAAAACTGTTTTTCGGAGGTGTCATGTGGAACTTGGGGGGAGAATGGATTATGAAAAAAAAGAAAACAAAGTTTAAAAAAACTAGAGTGAAAATAGAACCACAGCAGGAACAAATGAGTAGAAAGTGAATCTAAGAAAAGAGAATGTGAAAGATGCATGAAAACAAGCAAAAAGAATTATGGTATGTTAAAGATGTCACACAAAGGAGTGGAATTATACTAATGGAAAGTACGTAAGTACTGGACAAAGCAAATAATATGGAATATATGCATGGATGATCTGAGTTATTTGGACATTCCCAGTTGAAACAAGCAAAAATGGCTAAGTATAACTACATACACCTGTCAATTGTTTTAAAGGACTGAGGATTATTCATGTAAGGTGAAATATAAAAATAATGTGATTCTAATGAAAATGGGATATTTAAGGATTGTGTATGGTAATAGAAGAATGAATTGAAGCAAGAATGGCATGATTACTGAATGAATCTGGATTAAATGCAAAAGTGAGGATCAAATTGCAAAAACAAATATATGAAGGAAATGATAAAGAGTAGAGACAAAGGCCAAGATGTTATGATTGAATGCAGTTCATGAAATCTTCCCCAAGAAAGCAGAATAATAAAGGAAAGTCAATGTGTGAGATGGTCTATGGGTTTGGTGGATGCCAAGATGGCTTGCAAGAATAAAGACATATAAAGCATGAATGGTACTGGTGTAAAGTAGATTTCGTTTATTTCCTTTTCTTATTTTTTTCTTCATATCATTAATGTCTTATTATTTTTTACTCCCATTATGTATTTGCATAAGACTGCTTACCCCCTAAAGGAATAATGGGATATACAGTAGATATAGATCTAGCTATACACATACAGTATGAGTATGAATTGTATGAATACATCAGGAAAAATTGCAGATTTTTCTTCCTTGCCACAAAAACAACATTAATGAGTGCTGGTTCATATTGAATAAATTGGTTGGGATATGATTTAGAATAGATTTCTAACCAACTAAGGACTCATTTAGGGATCTGCATTACTTGCAGAGACATCCACAAGGGACATCCACAATAAGAAGTGGGTGACAAAGAAATTGTCTTACCATTGCACCACAAGCTCTATCCACTTTATATATGTTGACCTATGAAAAATGTGGTATTTGTAGTGTGGTAGGTGATACTGTTTGTTCATTTTCACAAAAGTTTTGAATCCTGCAGATACCTCAAACTTTGGTATATATGAGCCATATATATTTCTCTACCCAGGCAACATCTGAAATAAATGGATCCAATATATCATTTCTAAAGCACACTGAAAGCATAAATCTGTATGCTTAATGTCATGCCTACATTAATTGGCTTACATGTGCAGGAATGTTTACCAAAAATGTTAATTCAACAAATAATATGTACAATACATGAATAATTAAGGGTGTGTTATTACGTGCAAACCTATGATCTTATATTTCATGGATCAATGATGCCTACCAATTATGTATCAAAGATTAGGTATGAATTATAAGCACAATTAAAAAAACAAGTTGGTAAAAAACTAAACAAATAGACAGGATCTGGAGACACTTCCTATCAGGGATGCCACCTGGTTTATGGCCCCAGTACAAAATTTTTGCCTTGGGGATTCTATGGAGATCAGGATCTTTTAAAAATATCTCCCAAAGTGAGTCAGGACCAAATGTGTACCCTTTTTTAATTGGGAAGGGGCTTAAAAGGGCCCAGTGAGCAAGTGAAACCTTGAATATATATTTAACTCTTAATATTCCCTTTGTCCCAGCCCATATGTGAAGTAAACACCTTGATGTACCATGCAAAAGTGGACTATTCCTTAAGTGGGTGGAAGCTGTTTAGTGGGCACTCTGCCCTTATCACAATGTTTTTCCCAAGTACTGTATAGTAATTTATATTTTCTGATATATTAGGAAAATCAAAAATACATACTCAGGAGGAATGTTTGTGTATGGTATCAACTGCCAATTTTATAGAGTACCATTTTGAGACTCTTAATTATGTCAATGATTATTCAATAATATTACTGAATATTAGAAACTGACATTTATATAGCTAAGGGATTTTTAATAACACAGTCATACTTTGTTTTATTGCATAATTGTCCATAGAATTATGGACAATAGATTAATACAATCTATAAATTATATAGATTCTATATTTATGAGAGTTGGATGGTGGTTTTGTACTATCATTTTTTTAAAAATTTTACAAGCATGTCACTCACCTGACTAATCGTGCTCATCGCCCTCATGTAGCTTTCATTTCGGGAACGAAACTTCGGAGAGGTAAGCAGAGCTGCAGGATCCAAGCTATCCAAACTCCTATTGATTGAAACTTCACTCACAGCCCTCAAGTAACTGTGGCTTCTGATTTGAAGTTTTGGAGAATGTTCACCGGATATCCTTAAAGGGAAAAAATAACAATAAGTAAGTCACTGTGCCATATCTACATTTCATCTCTAATAATTAAGGACAATATTATGTACCACAGCAAAATAACCACCAAAATATTCACACACACACACAAAATCTACCTAGTGACCCATAGTCATATATAAACATGGCTCTCAACCTCCAGAAAGGGAACTGTTCCTATTAATTTGTTCAAATAATTTTTTGCCTTTCTTATCAACAATTGTTAAGTGTGGTGTGTTTTGCAGTAGGTGCCTGTCTGTTTGAATTCTAAAGTCTCAGAGCACTTTGGTTTCTTCATTTTCTAATACTTTCTCTTTTTTATGGTCTCGCCAGTTCTTGCTTGCACACAAATAGTATTTCTTGCAGATCTTCCAATGCCCTATTGTTGTTACTTTATTCTGCTATTCTTTACAGTCAGTCTGTGCAATCTCCTTGAGTAGCTAATTAGGTGATCCACTGTTTCTTCAGCTTCTTTGTGGAGGCACCCCTTGCTGTCTGTTGCTGTCTTCTCAATTCTGGCTTTGTATGCATTTGTACAGCCGGAATTAGCCTATCTCTTTCTTCAACTTTCCTGTTCTTAGCCATTGCCAGGTCTTGTTATTATCTGCTGTTCTTTTTAATGTACTGGTGATGTAGTACTTTGCCTGCCTCTTTTCTGTTCTTCATTTAGCCTTTCTTGTAGGCCATTTTGGTTTCTCCAGTATTCAGTAATACCTTCCTTGTATGCTAGCTTCAATTCATCTTTTTCACGATTCTTTTAGATATTCTCCCAATGCCTTTTTTTCTTTTTCAACCATCTGATATATTTGGAATATTTCATGCCTAAATATTTTCCCTGGTAAGTAGAGTCTGTCAATGTCACTGAAAGGATGAAGAATAATGATTCATTGTCATTACTTTTCTAGTCTTCCTATCCAAAGCTTTTAGTTCTACTTGAGTCCAATCCACAATTCCAGTTGTGTATCTAATGACTGGAATTGTTCAAGTGTTAATTGCCTTGATGGCATTTCCTCCACTGACTTTGGATTGCAATATCTTCTTCATACCCTCGATGTATTCACTTCTAAACTTTTTCTTCATTTCAATGTGCTTGAAGCTGTCAGCTTGAAGGATGGCCAGGTATTTGTACTGATCACCTTCATCTAGACTCTTGATGTTGTCTCCATAGGGCATATTGATTCCTTCAGTTTTCACTATTTTCTCCCATTGGATGGTGAGCATGGAACATTTGTTTAGTCCAAATTCAATTCAATAGGGTTGCAACTTGGATTTGAATTCTTTACTGAAGAACGCACATTATTCAGTAGGCTTTAAAAAATGCTTTTCCAAAATGGATTTGCTAGTCGCCTCTTTATTGTGGCATGATTGAAGCAGGGATTTTCTGTTATAAAAATGAGGGTTAATTTTACCGAAAAGCACCTACAGAGATTTGTGTTGCCCTGTATATATCTAACAAATCTGCTGTTTTGACAGCCTGATGACAGCCTTATATAATACAATCTGATATAACCCAATGTATTTGAAATAATCTGTTGTTTAATAATGGATGATGTAAACTTACATGAACTACAAAAGCCTAGAAGAAAAACTAGAATGATTTCAATAGTTTATTTTTTTTTACTGATTCTCATTTATCTTGTGTCAGCCACATAAAATCATTCTAAGAACTATCATTTTAATCAAGCTGTAGTATAGATTGAAATATATAGTCTTTAAACAGAGAGGGAGGGAGGGAGGGAGGGAGGGAGGGAGGGAGGGAGAGAGAGAGAGAGAGAGAGATTGAGAGAGATTGAGAGAGAGAGAGAGAGAGAGATTGATTGATTTAAGGCACCTTAATGTAAATAGGCAATTTCAAATACTGGTTTAGTTTGAAACCAGTTTTTTCCATATTCAATTCACATATTTTTCAAATGAATGTACATACTAATTGTACATTTTAAAATATGCATGCTAATCAGCAACTATCATGAATAGAAAAAACTTTCAGTTGACAACCTTTTCAAAATAATTGATCATTTAGTTCATTTGTCTCTAGTGCTATATAATTTTACTTAGATGAGAAAGAAAGGAGAAATTAATGCATTTCTGTGAGCTCTTTCGGTACAAGGATTTTAAAAGTAAAGATAGGAATTCTAAATATGATAGCAATAGCAATATAGCAGTAGACTTATATACCGCTTCATAGGCCTTTCAGGCCTCTCTAAGCGGTTTACAGAGAGTCAGCATATTGCCCCCAACAATCTGGGTCCTCATTTTACCCACCTCGGAAGGATGGAAGGCTGAGTCAACCCTGAGCCGGTGAGATTTGAACCGCTGACCTGCTGATCTAGCAGTAGCCTGCAGTGCTGCATTTAACCACTGCGCCACCTTGGCTCTGATAAAAGTGCTTTGCATTTTGAGGGGGATATCAGGCTATACATTCTGTTAATATTATTGTGCAGTGCTCCATTTTTGGTTTTTAATCAAAAGCACAATTCAAATTTAAACTAGAGCTATCAATATGGGGAGAATAAGTTTAATTCTGTTCTCTACGAATTATGCATACCTCAGAAACATAAAAAAAAAGAAACTTAAAATACTGCATGAAAAAGGGCAAAGGATTTATAAACTGACTTAAAAACAGAATAGTGGAAGCTACAGTGTTTCTGTGAAAATAAGTCCCGGTCTTATTTTTGGGGAATGTCTTATTTTGCAGCTCCCGCCTGCTCCCTCCCCCCATCTGCTTGCCCGTGGCCGCAACAGCTTACAGGGCTTCCCAGGGCAGACATACCTTTCACTTAGATGGAGAAATGAAGCTTTGTCTGCTTGCAAATGGGACACTTTGAAATGGAGCTAAGCCCATTAGGATCGCCTGCCTCCTCCCATGCCTCCACCTCCGCCTGGATCCATAGTGCACTTTTCGCTCAGAGGGAGCCGAAGCTTTGTCTGCTTGAAAATAGCTTGAAAATAGCGAATTGCTCCATTTCAAAGCTTCCCATTTGCAAGCAGACGAAGCTTTGAGTCTCCCTCATTTCTCCATCTGAGCGAAAAGTGTTTGGGCACCTATGGGGCACTTGGGAACAGAGCGATTCGCTCTGTTTCAAAGCGCCCCATTTGCAAGCAGACAAAGCTTCATTTCCCACTGGGCAAAAACTGCGCGGCGGAGCCAGAGGCATGGGGGGGGGTAGACGATTCCAATGCTCTGCCCATTTCACCTCTCAGCTTGCCTGCTGCTGTGCCTGATAGGCACCAGCATGGGGAGTTTGGATTGCCTGTATACCCGCCGACTCTGTCTCCGTTCTCAAACTTATCTCCATTACATCAAGGGTCCGGCTGCTGTCAGACACTGTCGGCCCCTGTGTGCTCACCACCTCTTGTACTGGCCACACCCATCAGGACTTATTTTTTGGGATGGATCTTATTTTCTGGGAAACACGGTACATGCTACATAATTAATATGTATGTGTGTGTCAAACAACTTCCAACATGCACTGAAGTATGTGCCTTTTCTGTATAAAAGTTTTAAAATAATCAGCTTATAAAATATAAACTAATAATATATAAGATACTATCTACTGATCTTAGAATAAATATTACTTACGGTAGGAAAAGTTCAGTAAAGAATGCAAATATTTTTTTTATGTTAGGCTGATCTCAGAAATTAGGCAGGTTTTTTCTGAACGGGACTTATGCACAAGAAATCTATTATAGTTTATATTTAAGAAATACATATTGATGCAAATTTGGTCCTCATGCTAACTTTAATTTCAGGAATATTTAAATAAGTATGCTTTAAAAGATGGAAATGAGATTATGCCAGATGAATTCACATGAATTCTGCACTTAGCCCTGGGAGTTCCAGCAATCCTGTTTGCAGTCATTACAAATAAGTCACCCAGAATCATTAAACAAGATATCACATAACCAGGATTTGCATCAACTTGCCAGCTCCTCCACTGACTTTGCTGTCAAAAACTGGCTGGGAAGGTTTCAAATGGCAATCACATAATCTTGGGAGGGTTTCTGACAACTTGCTGCAGCCAGCTCATCTCATCATGGCCAAATTGTCACAGCCAACTTGCCGCAGGACAACTTGCCACAGGACACGAATTACACTAATATAGAAGAAATAACCCTATAGAATCATTAAAGAAAGGATGCCAAAGGAGGGACAAAATAAAATGTGAATGACAAAAATTAAAATAATTTTTTAAATTATTTTAAATAGTTAAATTGAATTGTTGAATTATCCCACAGCAAGTTGTTCCATGGCGAGTTGGCTACAGCAAATGGTTCCTTGATGAGTTGGCCATGGCAAGTTGACAGTGGCAATTTGGCTGTAACGAATTGGCTGTGGAGAGTTGTCCCATTTCGATCTTGGGATGCTACAACCATTGTAAATACGCAAAACCTGCCAAATACCAAGTACAAGTGCGAGGACTGATCATGTAACTTTTTTAGCATTGTTATAACTTTGAAATCGTTGCCATGGTTATTAGGTGAGGACTACAGTAATACCGTTAGAAGCATCTTAATCTAGTAGGATACTCTGCTTAAAAAGTTCTAATGCGAGAGCTTTCTTTGATGTGCAATAAATCAAAGGCTTTAACATGCTTAGATATTCATTGAAGTCCCAAGCTATGTTTCACTCAAAAAGAGTTAGTGACTAACAGTGAGAAAAAGCCTTTTCTCTTTCATCTCTGAAATGAATTTCTTCTTTTTACTGAGAAATTAACAAAAGTTCTGGAAACAAAAGAAAGGATGCTGATTATGTTCAATTATGAAAGATATGGGGAAAAAAACACCGAGGGAAGAAACTGTAAACACATCCTTGATTAAGGAAAACCAAGGAGCCATTTCATGTTTTGATTCTATCATCATTCTAAAATATGGGTTGAACTGATTTCTGAAGTAGCTATTTGATGTTAAATCATTTTGCTTAAAATGATGATATGGCAATTGCACATGTGGTGTTGAACGCCAAGAGGTAACAGCTACGAATATGTATCTGCATAAATCCTACTGTGGATGTCCTTTATGGAAGCTAATTACAAACACATTGTCTAGAAGTACCAAAAAAAGAAAGCTGTCTTTGAAACAGGAACATCACACTTTTCTCTAACCTTTAAAAGCTGCTCTGTCTTCCCTCAGTGGAATTGTGAGGTCCCATCTGTTCATATTTTTAACTGCTCATCCCATCAACACTCAGCAACCGGGTCAAATTATGACAAATGGAGCCACTTTGAAATTATACATAGGAGAACTATACTGTTATAAGGAAATAAAAATCAACATCTAAAATTCAGCGTCGAATAATAAATGAGGAAGATAGCTGCATAAAATGGCAAGATTCTTTTCTGCATTATCCCCTTCATGACTGCTTGGACAGACATAATCTTAAAATAACAGATGATTGGCAAGGAAAGGATTAATTATTAATAAAGTGCAAATGTACTCTCATGTAATTCGAACTACAAAATCAAGTCAAATTTATTTTTTTGAATCATTGAACTGATCAGGAGATTTAACCATGTCCCCTTTGAAACAAATACCGTATTTTTCAGAGTATAAGATGCACCGGAGTATAAGACACACCCAGGTTTTGAAGAGGCAATTTTTTAAAAAAAGTAGGTAGGTAGATAGAGGGAGAGAAAGAGAGAAATACAGTAGGTAGGTAGGGAGAGAGAGAGAGAAGTTAGGTAGGTAGGTAGATAAAGGGATAGAGAGAGAGAAATAGAGCGAGAGCGAGAAATACAGTAGGTAGGTACGTAGGTAGGTAGAGAGAGGGTGTAGGTAGGTAGGGAGAGAGAGAGTATAGGTAGGTAGGTAGAGGGATAGAAAGAGAGAGAAAGAGAGGGAGAAATACAGTAGTAGGCAGGGAGAGAGAGTGTGTAGATAGGTTGGTAGGTAGAGGAATAGAGAGAGAGAAATAGAGAGAATAGAGAGCGAGAAATACAGTAGATAGGTAGGAGGAGGAGAGAGAGTAGGTAGGTTGGTAGGTAGAGGGATAGAGAGAGAAAAATAGAGAGAAATACAGTAGATAGGTGGGGGGGGGGAGAGAGGGAGTAGGTAGGTATATAGGTAGATAGAGGGAGAGAGAGAGAGAGAGAGAGACAGAGAGAAATACAGTAGGTAGGGAGAGAGGGAGAGTAGGTAGGTAGGTAGGTAGGTAGATGTTTCCAGGTGTATTTATCCATGTGCCGGAGAAGGAAATAGCTGATATCCTGTAGCACCTAAAACTTTGTTTCTGCTGGGACAGCACTTGATCAATGTAATTCTCATCAACCACTCTAACTAAACAGCTTTCCAAAAGGGAAAAAAAAGTTTTTGCACTCTGCAAACCTCCCCAAAACGGCCTGTTTTTCGCAAAAATGCCCCCCCCCTTTAAAAAAAAGGCATAAATAGCCTTGGGGGGGCTTGCAGAGTACTTCTGGAAGGGGGGGGCGCAAAAACGAGTATAAAAATGGTCCATTTTTTTCAAAAATGGGCCATATTTGTCAAAAAAATGGCATGCATAGCCTTATAGAGGCTTATAGAGTGCTGCTGGCAGCTGGGGGGAGGGCAAAAAACTGTCCGTTTTTTGTTCATTTCTGCTCTCCCCAGCCCCCAGGAGCTATCTGAAAGCCTCCATAAGGCTATGCATGGCCATTTTGGTGAAGGGGCGGGGCTTCAGGAGGCAAAAAAATGCTGTTTTCGGTGTATAAGACGCACCCAGTTTTTCAGCCTCTTTTTAGAGGAAAAAAGAGTCCTCTTATACTCTGAGAAATATGGGATAGTTAAATTAAATCTGCATAAACTATCAAATATTTCTCTCTCCATGCTTTCAGTCTTAAATCAACCTGAAGTTAATTTTTGCTGGTTTTTTGTAATGTAAAGCCCGGGGGCAGAGAAATCTGAATATAATCTCTTCCTCCACCATCAGTATGTCGTATAAAAATTAATTCTTAAATGTACTTTGAGTCAGCAGGTGTTATGATGTCTTTGAGCTTCATGCAGATTAATAATACAATAAAAGAAAGTCCATTCTGCAGTACCAGTTAATGGTTTCCATTTAAAATAAGCTAAAATCAATATTCAAGATTATTGCAAATGTTAGTAGCCACAGCTATGATTCTTTGAACTTCAAATTGGCTTATTTAACCATTTATTTTTGTTGTGAAATATAATGAGAACAGAACATCCAAATTCACTGCTATGACATACATGTCATAGTTCAAAATTCTGACCATAAATTTGGATCAGTTGAAAGATCCAATGAGCTTGGGTATGGCTTACATGAAACCCTATTTTCCCTTGAGTAAACCTGACAATATTAAAAATCTTTCCTTCTGTCTCATGTTAAAATATTGTTTAAATTGTACACTGAACATCATACTATATCAATTATCACCACTTTTTTAACATAAAGAGAAAAGGCCTTTATTGCAAAGAGTCTTGAGTCTAAATATTGATGTACAGGTGTCAAATTCAGGAAGAAACATTGGAAGCTTTGTGGGTATGTACTGTGGTATGTACTGTGGCACAGAATACTTTTTTAATTGTTCAATCTCTGCCTCATCTAACCAGCTTCAGATTACTTAGTTTGGGTATGGGCCTTACTGTATTTCTAAAGAAATATTTTTCACAGGAAATGGGTATGTAAGTTTGCCAGTGCGATAGTGTTTCTTATCAAAGAAGAGAACATAAGGAACAATTCTCTCAGATAACTTCAGTTGTCCAGCCCAATTGTGATGAAGGGAAGGAAAAGTCTATATTTTCATATTTAAATGAGTGCACATGCTTGGTGTGTGCATATTTGCACCTTTCTACCCAGCTCAGGGCAATACATATAGTTCTCATGCCAAAACATTTGCCCGCACTTCCATTAAAACTAATGTTCAGTGGAGAATTCCAGAGCAAGAACGTAGAGCTGTAAATCAATGTCTATGTAAAAAATTATGAATCTTGTGCTGCTGGCAAGCCAAAAGACACACTAATTTTGCAGCTGCTAATCTTTGAATGACAAATTCAGAGTGGAACATATTACAACAATATAAAGCAATATATGGGTAATAAATAGGGGGAGTTAGAAATTGTAACAAAAATGATGTAATAGACATAATTGATACTTGCTGGGATGATATTCATGAAAAGCACAAGGCATCTGCTGAGAATCCTACTGTGCCAAGAGCTAAAGTTTCCAAAAATTCTCATTTTTTTACTAATAAAATGCAGATTTTTTTTTATTCAAGCCATTAAGCATCAGAGCAAACAAGCAAGTTACCCCGCCACCCCAGCATTTTTAATTTAAGTATTTTGGCTAGATTCCTTGGTAAGTGATAGCAAGAATGACTTTTGGTTACAGAAGAGAGGGCCATCTCCGTACTTCCTCTTCCATCTTTTCCTGAAGCCTGATTTTTAATCTGGCCTTTCCATTACTGTTAACTTGCAGTTCAAGGCAGAATAGTTTTAGGTCTCTCCAAACATGTATATCTATGGAATATGATGTGACTTTATATGTATACAATCTTTTCTGATTCTCTTAATTGTAGTGGTAACTGTAAACAGTGGCAATTGTCTCAATAGTTAACAAAAATATCATCTGGAGCCCCATCATGCGCTCTGCATTGTTAGTTATTGTCTCTCTATGCTCTATGATTGATTTAATTGATTGATTTATTTATTTAATTTGTATGCCACCCACTCTCAAAGAGACTCAGGGCGGCTCTTCAGCTTTTCCATTTGTCTTTGGGTTGAGCCCAACAATGCTCTTCTTTATTTTTATTTTATATTAATAATTTTGAAATAAAAATATATTTAAAAAAAAGAAATACAAACACTTCCCAGTTTAACTCATGTTTACCAGTCCTACTCTTTGTAAATAAAAGCAACAATTCATATTCAACAATTGCTGATGATTTCATTTTGTTTGTCACCCATTATTTTTTTTGCCAAAAATTTTCAATTCTAGTTTTTCTCCTTTCTTTTTCTTCCCAAAGTCTGCTCTGCTGCCAACTGAATTTCTTTTGCCAGGTCATCTGCATTGGGTCTATGACAATTCACCACAGCCGCCTCACTGTGGCCTACTCGCTATGATCAACTCAACAGGACCAACTTGCTGCAGGACAAGAGTTACACTAATATCAAAGAAATAATAGAATAGAATCATTGAAGAAAGGATGCAAGAGGAGGAGCAGAATGAAATGTGAATGGCAAAAATTGAAATATTTGTTTTATTTATTTTAAATAATTAAATAGAATTGTTAACTTGTCCCACAGTGAGTTTTTCTGTGATTGGCCATGTCCCACGGCGAGTTGGCTGTGGTGAGAGGGCTGTGGCGAATGGGCCATGGCAAGTTGGCCACAACAACTTGGCTATGGCAAGCTGCCCCATTCTATCTGCGTTCCCCATCACCCCCTTCTCCTGTGAGAAACTTCTCTATGTGTTGTGGTCCACTGGTGATCTGTGAAGCTGGCAGCAGAGTTGGACAGTGAGGAGATTGGGGGTGACCATGGACCAGAATCTAAAATAACACCTATCCTCACCTTATTTTCAACAAAGCTAACACACCACACTTGATTGGATTTCGGCCTAGATATATGATGAGCAAGCAGGAGATCATGGCTTGTCATAGGATAGCTAACACTTTCAGTGAAAAAAGAGAAGATTCAAAATGATTTAGACAGGTTTGAGTAGTGGGCTGAAATAAACAGAATGTAATTTAACAGGGAGAAATATAAAGTTCTACATTTGAGAAAAAAAAATAAGAAAGATACAATGGATGAGTAAGGAAGGTCATCACATTTTTTGCACATAGATATTGAACTCCATGAAACTATGATCTATCTTTCACCAATCTTATTTTTCCCATTTATCTCATATAAAAGTTTTTGTATGTCATCCTTAAGAGGATAAATTATCTTAAAGTTTCCTCTACACTCTCAAATCTGTTTTTATTTTATGTCACTTTGATTTTTTTGCTCTATCACTTTTGCATAAGCATGGGTAATTAAAAAAAACTTCCATCTAAACTAATAAGTCACCTATACATGCTCACCATCACTGATTCAAATATATTTTAATATTTTTTGAAATTGAAATGCAAACTCAGTTGGTTTACGTATCTCACTCTTGGCATTAAAAAATAGGATCAGGCTGAGTTGACCGGAAGTTCTTCAGCTGGACAGACATGGGGGGTGTGAGCTCTGAAGAGTCTCACATGAACTCTGTCTAACAAACCAATGCCAAGATCCTTTTGGATCAGAACTTTCCTGGGGGGTGGGGTGAAGAAGGGGCAGCGTCTCATCAGACCCAGAGGGAGTGCAACAGGTCCCTCTTAGGTCAGAAATTTGCCCTCTGAATTGGTGTCAGGGCGGCAGCATGGCAACATGACTGCACAAGAAGCTGACTTCAGGCCAAAGCAACTGAACAGTAGTGTGCAGGAGATGAGATGAAAGCCTGGTAAGAAGATGTAATTAACCCACATTCATAAATCAGAATTTGGAAAAGGCAAAGAACCTTGAGAGTATAAATAAATAATATTGATGGACAGATCGAGATTTTGGCAAAAAGAAAGAAAGAAGGGGAAAAATGGAGGGTTGAATCACTAGCCCAAAAGTGAGCCATTTGCTTTAAACAATTTGGACAAAAAGGAGAAAGCAGAGAAGTGACAGACCCATTCAAACACTATAAATTTTTAAAAGAGACTAGGAAGGTGAAACGGAAACCAAAACATACTGAGGAGATTTGCTTCTTTCGAGTTTCTTCTAACTACTATATCTTAAGCAACTCCAATTAGTGAGAAAAGGAATGTAACAAGGGAGAAAAAACTCAAGAAGAAAGCACTATTTTCTCACTCATAACCTAATCTTGTCTGTGCAGCAAACGGAATGCGAAACTCTGAGCAGAAAGTTTTAATTAACCAATTGCCATAAATCAGAATTTGGAAAATCAGGAGGCGAAGAGAAACATACCGGAGATTTGCTGTATTTTGATTTTGTTCCAATTAATATATTTTCAGAAACTATAACCAATGAGAGGCAGAAGGTAACAAGGGAAAAAATTAATAAAATCAAGACCCGGGAAAATACGAAGGGTGTTTTTTTTTGCTGAAGGGAGAACAAAACATCAAGATATTTATGTATGTATGTATGTATTTATTAATTAATTAAATAAATAAATTTATATGCCGCCCAATCCCGAAGGACTCCGGGTGGCTTACAAAAAGTATAAGAAAAAAATACACATAACGATAAAAGAAAACAATTTAAAAACAACAAACACCCTCATACATTTATTCTAGTCGGGGCTGGACCTCAACAATGAGGTCAACAGCCCCAGGCCTGCCGGAACAGCCAAGTTTTTACAGCTTTCCTGAAGGCCATGAGAGTGGGTATGGTCCGGATTTCCGGGGGGAGCTGGTTCCAGATAGCCCCCGCCTCACTTCCACATCAGATGAACTAGCTAAATTTATTGATGGTAAGAGGATAATAATATACATGTGGTTATTTGTTATGAAATGAAAAAATAAAAAAAACTTTATATATCTATATAAAATAGGATCAGGCTGACTTTCTTTTTAGTCTTTCCAATACAACGACATGTTGGAAAGAAATTATGTAAAGGGGATCATGACTCTATCAGTCAACATAACTCTCTGAAAATGGAACAGAACAGGACTAAAATTGGTTAGCAGGGAGATGTCAGCTAAAGGAAAAAATGAGTTAAAATTGGCTATATGCCAGGGGCTGTCAACAAAAGCAAAAGATATCAACAATGAAAATCCCAGAGATTTCCCCTTACTACAACCTCATGGAATTGGCAGTTAGGCAGCAGTGTTGAATGTGGCCAACTCCTTCTTTCTAATCATCTTTCCTCTGAGGAGAGCTATTATTTAGTCAAAAAGAATTCCAGAAGCCATGTTCTGAAATTTCCTACTTTGTTATTATTTCCATACCAAGAGATTATGTAAAAGATAAGGGACTCAGTTTGTCATCAAATATAAGATGCAAAAATAAATACTGAACTAAAAAAAATGTCTCTAGTTATCCAGTATCAAAGACTTGATATTACTTGTGCTCTGTGGATGAGTTGAATATAGAAATAGACGGACAATTGCAAAAGTATCGTCCAGGGGAAAAATAACAAAAGTAGTTTCATGAAAAGCAGAGCCAACGACAGCAGCAGAATGTAGAGCCAGTGAGGAGACCAGATGTTTGATAAAACAAGGAGAGGATCTGAGATTAGCTTCTTACAAGGAATTGCAAGACAGTGATATCTGGAGGGTTTAAAGCTCCAGTGAGGGAACAATTTATCTTGCTGAAAATGCAGTTAGCACTTTGAAAGGACACAGAGTCCTTCCTGTTCTAAGGAAGTACTAAGCAAATACTTCCTTTTCTAATAACTTTCTGAGATTGCTTGTTAACTGTTTTTCTGCTGCGAGGAACCTTGAAATTAATAGGTTTTACAGCACCAGGTAAGTTTTCTTAAATCTTTAGTGAAAGTAGCTTTAAATGTAAATTTAGGGACTTACATTTCTTTTGAATAAATAGCAAAATATGATTGGAAAGTTTATTTTAGAAGGTTACAAATGGGTCCAGATAAATTAATTATAAAGAATCCTTCCCCAAAGGAAAATGTTTTGTTTTGAATTCTTTTTTATAAAGCATAAAATTAAAACATGGACACTAAAGGGAATTAGAAGAAACTAAAGACTACAATTAAAAGAGATGATCACTCAAACTTGACTTACAAATACAAAATTATTTCCAGGGATAAAGATCAAGACTGCTAGAAGAAAAGCAAGAAATATAAAATTGGTTTAATTAATCATGGTTAATATAGATATACGATGGATATGAGCTGTGGTGGCTCATTCGTTAGAATGAAGTATTGCAGGCTAATTCTGCTGATTGCCAGTTCAAGCCTTCCTTCTTCCTAGGTCAATAAAAAGAGAACTCAGATTGTTGGGGACAATATTCTGACTCTGTAAACCGCTTAGAGAGGGCTGTAAAGTACTATGAAGTGATATATGTCTAAGTGCTATTACTATTGCTATATGTCATTATCTCAAACCTTAATGTATTTTTGGTGTCATTGAGACAGAAATGTTTTGTAAATTTATTTATAGATAAGAGATACGGTATAGGAAGAAGAGATCATTTGTTGTTTTTTAAGATAAAGTGTTACTAAATTATTTATAATTGTCATGGAGGAAGACCTTTCTATATATTTCTTTTTTTCTTTACAATATTCTTTTTTCTTTTTTAATTTTATGTACCTATTTTTCTTTTATTAAATGTAATAACGTTTATTATTGTAGTAATCTTTATATAAAATTACGATAAAATAATTGCAATGACATGTAGCTGTTTTTTTACTGAATATTATATAAGTAAATACATACATACAGTATGTAAGTACCGTGTTTTCCCCAAAATAAGACA
Source organism: Thamnophis elegans (assembly GCF_009769535.1). NCBI lineage: Eukaryota > Metazoa > Chordata > Lepidosauria > Squamata > Natricidae > Thamnophis > Thamnophis elegans. The sequence goes on along the minus strand of NC_045548.1, from coordinate 27,322,272 downwards.
GGGTCTTATTTTCTTTTGCCACACGAAATATGGCCTTCGGCTTATTATAGGGGGAAGGCTTATTATTTTCTGGGGCAGGTGAGAAGCAAGGCGCTACTTTTACCTTTCCAGGTCCATCGTGTTCCTCACCATTGTGTCCAGGGAAGCCGCTGGTAAAAAAAAAACCTTCCGGCGAATTCAATCAAACTTCTTGAAGTTGCGGGAAGGGTTTTTTTTTAACCAGGGGCTTCCCTGGACACAATGGCGAGGAACACGAAGGACCTGGAAAGGTAAGAGGCGCGCCTCACAGCCCAACACCCCCCACCTTGCCCCAATGGTAAAGACAGCCTGCCTGGTTCCCTTCCCCGCTGCCCTTTTAACGAGGGGTGACAGATGGGTGGGGGGGGGGAAGCGAGGCATGCCTCTTACCTTTCCAGGTCCGTTGCGTTCCTCGCCCTTTCGTCCAGTGAATCCCCTTGTAAAAAAAACCTCATGAGTTCAACTCGCAAGTTTTTTTTTACAAGGGGCTTCACTGGGCGAAAGGGTGAGGAACAGAGTGGAGCTGTCAGTCTCTGGTAGCGCTAGGACGCACGTCTCGCTTCTCCCCCCCACCTGCCACCCCTCGCTAAAGGGTGGCAGGGAAGGGAACCAGGCAGGCTGCCTTTACCATTGGGGTGGGCAGTGTTTTTTTGTGTGAGAAGGAACAGGCGGGAGAGGGTGATCGCATTGCTGGCCTGCTGTTCTTTTTGCGGAGGGCTCTTTTTGCGTGGGAGGGAAGGGTGGGGGGTGGAAGCACTTTGCTTTGCCTGCTGCTGTTTTTGCGGCGGGCTCTTTTTGCATGGGAAGGAAGGACGGGGGATGGAAGTACTTTGCTTCGCCTGCCACTGTTTTTGCGATGGGCCCTCTTTTTGCCTTGCAAGCTGTACTGGTAGGTGGTACAGTGGTAATGGCGGAGATGCGCTTATGTAGTTATTTTTTGGGGAGGGCTTATTATGGCGCATGCTGTGAAAAGCCCGATTGGGCTTATTAGCAGGGCATGTCTTATTTTTGGGGAAACACGGTATGTACCGTATTTTTCGGAGTATAAGATGCACCTTTTTCCCCTCAAAAAAGAGGTTGAAAATCTGGAGGGGAGGATCCAATTCCACAACAACACGAATGTGCGGTCTCGATGCTCCGAGACTGCAGCCGATACTTTTGGTTTTGGACAGTGATTATCTTACTTTTTAAATGCTATCTTCATGGATGGAATTTATGCTAGCCTTTTGAAACGGATGGATTAAATTTTCTTCTTCTATTTTTTCTTTGATTGTTCTCTGTAACCTATGGACTAAAGTTTTCCTTTCATTGCTGTGGGTGTTTTTCTAACCCATTTAAAGATTGGACTCTTTTTTCTAACTTGAAATACAAAAAAGATACAAGATAAATAAGGAAATTTGCAATGGTAACACCGCTGCTTGGGGGCTGGAGGGTTTGTGTATTGGAAATGGAACACTTTTTTTTTCTTCGCTGATTGTTTTGGCTTGGCACTGCAAGGTCTTACTGCTTTATTACTGGTTATAAAGAGTGATAAGAAGGGAAGCATACAGATGTCCCTTTGAAGTATATCTCTAACCAGAGAAAAATGAAAACAAACATTTTTGTGAATCTATGTTTAATTTTTTTAACCTTCCAAGCTAGAGCAGCTGTCTTTGTTAGCTGGACAGAATGGCACAATCTCAAGAGCAAACAGAAATCTTGAGCTTGCAAAAGATATTTTCAGAAATACAGAAATTATCAAATACATATGAGAGGATAGGGAAGAATTTGGAAGACTGAGAGCATATAACAGCAAAATATGATGAAGAAGTTGAGGATGTTTATCAAATGCAAAATGTGGTGGTTAAAACTCAAAAAATTGAAGTGGAAAATGAATATAAAGAGATTAAATTTGCTGATATTTATGGTGATTGGCTGGTCTCTGAAAATGGAAAGAGTGGAATACTGAAAAAGGAATTAAAGGGATGGGAAATTTATCTCAGAGGGCAAGATACAGAAGAAGAATCTATGGATTTTAAGAGAGAAATTTTATTAGCAATAGCATTGATAACACTACTGACAATCAAAGATAAGCTGATTAAGGAAACAGAAGAAGGGCATCAAGATTACATGAGAGATCTTATAAACAAGGAGTTGCTAAGAGGAGTCCATACAAAGTTGATTAAGGAGATGATTAGAGGACTGGCACCACAAATGGCAGAAGATATGAGACTGTTTTGCTATTGGAAAGATACAGGTTGATAGATGGAAGAATATAATTTAAAACTAGTTAAACTTAGTGAAATTTATTGACAATAGATATAGTTTAAATAAATAATTGATAATGTTACTAATGTATACAATGTGTAGTGTTATGATGAGTATAATTGGATATGAATATTGAATGGTACCCATGTAAGGAAGATTAGAAATCCCTTTGGATTATACATAAAGGTTAATTAAAAAAAGAACCAAGTTAGATACAGTTAAAGTTTTGATTATTAGGTGGAAAATGTTATGATACAGGATATAGTCAAATAAAGGAGGGATAAGAATAACAACGTATATATAGATATGAGTATAATATAAGGAAACTGGATGTAAATTTTAAACAGTGATTTGGAAAGGAGGATTAGAAAACTTTGTTAAATATTATGGATGTTTAACTAGAATAGGACATAAGGATTTAGTGTTAGTGGAGGATTTTAGAAATAATAATTGAAAGGCCAGTATGTGGTTATGTATTAAATTTTGGTATATTTTATGATGAAGGACGCTTAAACAATTATAGTCAAATGAAAATGGAGATATGATGATGGTGACATGTATAAATATTTGAGTTAAAATGCTTGAGTTAATATGAATTATGTTTTGACTGTGGAAGAGATGCATGAAAGTCTTTTTGTAACCAACTGATACACACTTTCTACAGCATGTAAAGAAGGATATTGTGTTTGTTTTAAATTAAAAATTTAAAAAAATATTTAAAAAAAGAGGCTGAAAATCTGGGTGTGTCTTATACACTGAATGCAGCATTTTTTTGCCTCCTGAAACCCCGCCCCTTCACCAAAATGGCCATGCATAGCTTTTAGGAGCCTTGCAGAATGCTCCTGGGGGCTGGGGAGGTCAAAAATGAGCAAAAAATGGGCCATATTTTGCTCAATTTTGTCCCCCCCAGCCGCCAGGAGCACTCTATAAACCTCCTAAAGGCTATTCATGCCATTTTTTGGGGGGGAAAAAAAAGTGTGCAAAACCTTTTTTTTTTTTTTTTTTTTAATTGCTCCTTCAAAACCTTGATGCGTCTTATACTCCTTATACTCCGGTGCATCTTATACTCTGAAAAATACGGTATGTGTGTGTGTGTGTGTGTACACACAGACACATCACACACATATATGTACATGGTTATTTATACCATTTATCATGCTACTCTTTTTTGTTATTTTTAATGTATTTTTATACATTTTTCTGTTGTATTTAATTAAATAAAGGAAACAAAATTTCACTTTTTAAAAAGTGCCTCATGAAGATACAACGGATGGCTAATATATTTGCTAATATAATTTTACTAAAATAAAATAAAACCTTTGCAATCATTTTGTATAAGGTTGATAGCAATCACAGATAATAAAGCAAATGTAGTCTGCTGAAGGCTAGCACCACAGGATTACAAGTAAGCATTATCAGATATTAATCCGAGTCAGAATAATTATTTTGAATTTTTGAATTAAAATAGAAAATAAAATGTACTTTTAAATATCTAAATATGTCACAAGGAAACTAACACAAAATTTACTTCATATAAAAATGAAGTAAACTTTTTGAAAAACTCCCCTTCTGTAGAAACAGCAGCAATTCACTTGAAAGTACCATATTTTTCAGAGTATAAGACGCACTGGATTATAAAACGCACCAAGGTTTTGAAGAGGCAATTTTTTTAAAAAAGTAGGTAGGTAGATAGTGGGATAGACAGGGAGAGAAAGAGAGAGAAATACAGTAGGTAGGTAGGGAGAGAGAGAGGGTAGATAGGTAGGTAAGTAGAGGTATATAGAGAGAGAAACAGAAAGAGATAGAGTGAAATACAGTAGATAGGTGGGAGAGAGAGAGACAGTAGGTAGATTAGTAGGTAGAGGGATAGAGAGAGATAAATATATATAGAGATAAATACAGTAGATAGGTAGGGAGAGAGAGAGAGAGTAGTTAGTTAGTTAGTTAGTTAGATAAAGGGGGAGAGAGAGAGAGAAATACAGTAGGTAGGTATAGAGATAAAGAGAGTGCGTAGGTAGGTAGGTAGAGGGATAGAGAGAGAAATACAGTAGATAGGTAAGTGTTTCTGCTGGCACAGCACTTGATCAATGTAATTCTCACCAATCAATTAAAGAGCTTTCCAAAAGGAAAAAAAAAGTTTTTGCACTCTGCAAACCTCTCCAAAATGGCCCGTTTTTCATGAAAACGGTCCCTTTTTTTTTCAAAAAAGGCACGAATAGCCTTGGGGGGGCTTGCAGAGTGCTCGGGGGGGGGCAAAAATGAGCAAAAAACAGCCCATTTTTCATGAAAATGGGCCTGTTTTTTTGTCAAAAAAATTGCATGCATAGACTTATGGGGGCTTATAGTGTGCTGCTGTGGGTGGGGGGGGAACAGCCCATTTTTTGCTCATTTCTGCCCTTCCCAGCCCCCAGGAGCTCTCTGAAAGCCTCCATAAGGGTATGCACAGCCATTTTGGTGAAGGGGCGGGGCTTCGGGGGCAAAAAATGCTGTATTCGATGTATAAAACGCACCCAGATTTTCAGACTCTTTTTTGAGGAAAAAAGGTTCGTCTTATACTCCGAAAAATATGGTATGTATTATAATTGTGCATTCTTTATTGTCATCAACAATTTTAGTACCACCGTCTTAAAAATTCTTTGGGAAATATTTCCAGTACTTTTTTTAAAAGATTGAATTGCAACTGATAATTTTTCATCTGATATCTCTGCAAAACTGCATGTGTTAGCATTTTGTTGGCAGAAGAAACAGCAATATCTCCATGGAAATGTAACATGAACATTTCTGCTAAACTAAAAATCTTCACTTTTCAAATTTAAGTATTTTAGAGCTTTAGCTTTGTATCTTGTTGCTGTTTATATATAGCAGTTGTAAACCACTTGTGCATTACATTATGTAATTTCATGTACCATCTGTCTAAAGCAGGGGTGTCAAATTCAAGGCCCGGGGGCCAGGTCAGGCCCACAGGCTACTTAGATTTGGTTTGCAGGCCACCCTGGAAATAGTGAAGGACCGGCTCCGAAATGGAGGTTGGGAGCCCATTTCTGCTGGCAGAGCCCTCGGGCTACCATAGGCGTCCCCAACACGAGTGATGTCAAACTGGCCACATCCTCTGACCATGCCCTCCCTCAAGGTCAAACACAACCCTGATGCAGCCCTCAATGAAATCAAGTTTCACACCCCTGGTCTAAAGTCTTGTTTATATTTATCATCTTCTCACTAAGAAGAAAATGGTATTAACATTACTGTTTCCATCATTCAAGAGCTTTTCCATCAAAAGTATTTTTTTCATCATTCAAGTAATAGCACTACATTCTATATAGGTGATAATTCACGGATTTAACTAGCTCTGTCTTTTTCTTCTGTTAGATTCACAGGCCATGTTCTGTTAAACCCTAATGCTTTTATCTGTACACTTAAAAATCAAGAAACATTAATCTGCATGGGGAGTTTATGAAGAGCAGTAAATGAACCAATTTAATCTGAACAGTTTTATTTGCCTGATAATTATTTTTATTCCCCTCCTCCCTTACCAGCAAACATTACCATCTGAAGGAAAAAATAACAACAGCTTCTCACTTCCTAGTAGGATAATGGGAGTAAAAGAGCGGAGGTGTGATTTCATGATCACAGCAAGCTGTGTTTTATTCAGAATTTTAACTATAATGTTCAAAAAGTGTTCTGTAACCACATGGAAACCATGGCATGGGGAACAGATTGTAGGAGGAAGATTGTGAGGTGGGCTAAGGAGAAAATATATTAAAAGAAATCAGAAAGTATTTTTGCTTATGTAATGTGACCACAATGCAGCTCTGATTTTATACTTAAATAAAAAGCACTGTGGATAGTGAAATACTCTGCCTCCTTATCATTCCACAAAAAAGTATGATTTATATTATACATCTAGTATTAGAAAATGTTGGGAATGTGTAGTATTAAAAATCTGAAATGCAGCAATATTCCATGCAGTAAAGGGGAAATGTGGTCATAAGACTAGAATACATAAATTCGTTCCTTCTTGCCTTAAAACCTATAGAAATTATGTTGCCGTGTCTTTTTAATGCAGTCAGTTTTGGGCTATTATCTGCGATTGAAAAATCAGAGGCAGTTTAAGTAAATGGAAATAAATCCATACTGATTAAGAGTGTTCTGATTCATAAAATGATTTTTTATTTCTTAGATCTATATATGTACTAAGAATCTGGACTTCTAAAAATTTTGCAATGTAGTTTACAATTGAAAATATGCAATAAACTTACATTAAATAAAATTAGTTGCAAAAATAAGGAGTGCTTTTTGAAAAATAAATATTAAAAATGCCATAATTACAGAAAAATGTGCTCCAAAATCTGTATTGGAAGAGTTAAAATTGCATGACTTTTCAAGTGGGTAATTTAGAATGCTTTAAAAAATAAAATAATAATACTGATACAGAAACAGGAATAGAATATGATTTTACAATTTTAAAGGTTAGAAATTATGTATATCTGCTGTCTATTCCTTGTAATTCCTATTAGTCTGGTCTGAGCAAAAATATTTGCTATCACCAGTATTAAAACAAAAATTGATTTAATTTTAATAGAAACCAAATTAATTAAAGTTTTTAATATATGAACAAAAAAGAAAAATGATCTTTAATTTAAACATTCTGTACTTCAACAGAATCATTAAAAAAAGGCAATTGTCACCATTATTCTGCAGAAAAACAAAGAAACAAAAACATCAGGGATAGCTATGTCTAATTCAGTGTTTCTCAACCTTGGCAACTTGAAGGTGTCCGGACTTCAACTCCCAGAATTCCCCAGCCAGCGAATGCTGGCTGGGGAATTCTGGGAATTGAAGTCCGGGCATCTTCAAGTTGCCAAGGTTGAGAAACACTGGTCTAATTAACAGGAATTTCCAGCAAATTAGTATTAACCTTTTTGGGAATGCCTACCATCTTATCCAATATCTATGCCAACTGATGGCAATGAGAATAGAGCAAAGTCTCAGTTGTAGATGGTGAGCTTCATTGGCATTTGTCTTTTCATGTAACAGGGAATCACAAAAACAACCTATTATTCATAGGTTTTATTTTTGTAAGCCGCCCGGAGTCCTTTGGGATTGGGCGGCATATAAATGTGTCTAATAAATAAATAAATAAATAGCAGGTAATACACATTATTTACCCAAATTGTAACTTAGACAACATCATAACATATAAACTGGTAACACAGGTACGCTCCTACTCATTTCCATAATTGGTGGTCCAGAAATCTCACCATCTGATCATTTTTTGAATTTGTGTCTTAGAATAATTGTTGTTAAAACAGACTTACTTGAGGGTTGTGAGCTCTGTAAGTGATGGCTGGGTGGCCTTAAGATAGCTCTCTCTGCGTGCAGCAATCTTTGGAGATAGCTTTGGGCTAGTGTCCGAGTCACCACTGTCATCATCTCCCATGGCTTTAATGTAGCTGCCACTACGCATTCGCCGACAAGGAATTTCTTCATCTTTGCCACAAGGAGTATATCCAGACCATTCATCTTGAGGAACCTACAATGCAAACATTAATCTTATCAGCTTTCTCAAAGAACTGTTGTGCTAAATCCAAGCTTGTCAAACTCTCCCAGAAGCAGTGTAGGGTCAGGGGAAGCTATAGCTGATTCTTTGAGTATATCACGATATATTATACCATAAAGTAAATTTCTTTGTGCACATTCATTGCAATAGTCATCACAAATGAACTGCTTAAACTGTTCAGCAGAGTGCGCAAAACTAATAAGATTCTTATAAATGAAATCTCAAGCTCTCATTGTGCATTACTGAAGTTTTTGTATGCAATCCTGATCATATCTTTAACCTTCTCTGATGGGCAAAGTGACAAAGAGACTCAATCAAATTCTCAAAACCTTTTGTGGATGGAGTAGTACTACTAACTTCTCTAGGATTCAGCTACTTTGAGCTATTAAATGGGAACTTTATCAAAAGCTTAATGGGCTACATAAACATGGTACTGTGACATGTCTAAAATTAAAATTTCTAGGATCCAATCTGGGTCAGTCACTGGGACCAGAGGTTTAGTCTTTCGACCTTTTGAAATCGTGCTGAAGCCCATCCTCAAGGATCTTCTCTCTAACAGAACTTCCCTGAGAATCGGCCCCAGCATGAGTCCAAAAACTCAAAAGATTAAACCTCTGGTCCCAGTGACTAACCCAGATTGGATCCGGCAACATTATTCTGGAACATGAATAAGATTTCTAGCTGGTCTTGGATTTGCTGATTAAGTTTATAATTATAATACAAAAATTTATCAGTATGGATTTATTAATCCAGATATTTACAGATTAATTTAAGATTTACAATTAGTGTGATTCAAATCTTCAGAAGGAATAAGTTGGGTTCCATCTGATGAAATTACATATTAGAAAAATGAAATCAAAAATAAGAAATTTCTAACAGTAATCAGTAAACATATCACAGAATCCCACTCTTCTGGATACTGATCTATTATGCCTGTTACAATAATACTGATTTATATCTACAGGTAATGTTCAGGTTACAATTACAATTGGGAATGGAATTTCCATCTCTAAGCAATGCAGTCATAAAGCACTATGTCATGTAATAGCACTGCTCAGCTATGACAATTCCAGCAGTCCCAGTTGCCATGGCATCCTCACAACCACAAATGGGTTCCCATTAAATGGGAAGTAGTGGAAGTTCAAAGCAAGTTGGACAGAGGCAGAGAGCTGAGGGTGAGAATTATGGGGGGGTGAGTACCATGGGCAGGTGCTACAGAGTATATGTGGGTATGCCGGTGCCACAGGCAAGCACTAGGAAACACGTGAAAGTATGCATGTGCCATGGTTAGTGAAAAACTGGGAGGGGGGGACTTTCAACCTCTTGCTGGTTTCTCAATTAACTTTGTTTGGGGTAAGTCAGCCTGGAAGGTTACAGTGACCATGGGACACTGCAACTGTTGTAACAGTGAATCAATTGCCAAGTGCCCAAATTGTGATCATGTGATTGTGGGGATGCTGCAATGTCTGCAACTGCTAAATAGTCCCCCTCATTCAGTGCCTTTGTAACTTAGAATTGTCACTGAACCATTGTGCCCCGAAGAATACTCATCTAAGGTAAATCTTTGCAGGGTAAGATACTATTTATTGAGAACATTTGTTGCCCTCCCTTTGCATTTCTGTGGATTGATAGGATTGGAGAAGCAATTTAAATGTAAAACATATTTTCTTTGGTAGACTTTGATAGATAATATCCATAAAGGAAAGGAAATATGAAAAATGCACCTCAATATTGTAATCTCAGTGCAAATCCAAAATTATGGAGCTTTTTCAATTTGGCATATTTATAGTAAGCTACAGAAGTTTCCATCAATAGATTTAAACAACTTATTTTCCTATTCCCAAGCAGGGCACATCAACCCAAGGTTAGCTCCCAAAATGGCATTTACAGTATGACAGAAATATAAATATAACGAGTACATGCAAATCATTATTTGAATGACCCTGGCAAAGAAAGTTACTCTACTGATAAAATGCAGAACAATTCCAGGGTTTTTATTTTTTGTTTAAAAAGACTGGAACATAGGAAAGAGGTTCCCTCTTATCCAGGGGTGAGCTGCTGGGGATTCACAGAGATTCGGGAGAAGCTCTAGCTAAGATTCTGTGCAGTTAGGAGAACCCCCAATCCCACTCCTGGCTACTCCCATCCACCTTGCCCCATCCCTCCCAAGAGTTCCCCTTTTTGATGTAGGTAAGTGCAAGGCATGCGCAGAGGCTCGGGGAGGATGAAAAAAAGGCCTACTGAAAGTTAGGGAAGGCCGGAAATGGGCCCATTTCTGGCCTTCAGAGGGCCTCCGGAGTCTGGGGAGGCTGTTTCCGTTCTCCCAGAGGCTCAAGAAAAGCCTCTGGAACCTGGGGAGGGCAAAAACACCTCCCCTGTGGTGCAGGAGGTGGACTAGGCCACACTCACCCAGCAAGTGGGCAGAGAACCCCTTGCTAAAACCTTTGAAGCCCACCCCTGCCCTTATCTTACAAATCGAACAATGTATTCGCTTACTAGCAACCTAGTAAGAGAATTTCTATATTAGTGTGAAGTAATTCTGGACACTGCAACATTCTAAAGGTTTATGAACACATTTTATTAAAAATGGTTTCATAAACAAGTTTCATATATAAATTGAAGACCCATGCAGGAAGTATTAATTCCAAAGCAGCATCAGTCTAACATTCTGAGATCTATCTTGCTGTTTTAATGTTGAAGTCAATAATTGTTTCCTTTGCATCATATCTGTATTATGTTTTTCTAAAATAAAACAGGGAGCCAATAGTGGTTAAAGCTTCAGGCTAGAAACTGGGAGATCGTAAGATTAAGTCCTGCCTTATGCCCAAAGCCAGCTTGGACGACCTTGGGTCAGCTCCAGGAAGGAGGCAATGGAAACTAGTTCTGAAAAACCTTTCCAAGAAAATTGCAGGGAGTTATCCAGGCAGTCAGTGAGAATCAGACACAATTGAACAGAAAGGGGGGGGAGAGCACTCTGCATCAATAAACAGTGAATGTTTGTAAAATAAGTTCTTTGTATACTTTTTAAAAGTATATTTCTAACCTTGAGGGTTCAATTTACTGTACATCACTTTTCTTGTAGCTACAAGTGTTGACTGGAATGTATAAAGATATTTTCCCCCAAATAGCTTTCGTTCCTGATTTTTCCTCATTTGAACTTTACAGCAAAATAATATGTAACACAAATAAAAGACAGTCCTTTAATTGTTTTTTTCAAATCTATTTTTAAAGACATTTCCATTTATTCAGTACTCTAAATGGAACAAGCAGCAGAAGCCAGTGCAACCAAGTTAGATGGAGATTCTATTCTACAGCAGTGTTTTTCAACCATGGCAATTTGAAAATGTGGACTTCAATTCCCAAAATTCCCTAGTCACCATAACTACCTGGGGAATTCTAGGAGTTGAAGTCTACACATCTTCTAATTGTCAAAGTTGAGAAACACTGTAGTGTCCCAGGTGCCTAATCAACAATTTACTTGCTTTCCTGGTTGGGCATTGGAGTCGGTGAAACAAAGCATAGAAGATCTTAAAGTCATTTCTATTAGCATGCCAAATGTTCTATTTTGAGGAATATTCTGGACCCCTTTTGAGACTGATCTATTTTTGAAACAGTCAAGAGTGATCCAAATACTCAGAGGTCATTCCTCTATGCAGATTTTTGTTAATCCAATATTGTCCTCTTTCCCCAACATTGTCTCTCTATACAGTTTTAGAAAAAAACAAGAAGAAGCTCCAATCCTAGAACTGACTTTTTGGTGTGGGATTTAATTTGATTGCTATAAATATAGAGATGGCTACTGAAAAAACCATTAGGACAAATGGATAAATCTATTATTTGACATATTGAATTTGTTTAAGACTATAATTCTATTTCTGGAATGTATCAGTATCATCTTCCAAACTTAATTACATGTATGGTGATCGTTTTCCCTTTTCAGCCTCGTAAACCTTGTAAGATATGTAAATTGAGACAAAATGAAAGAGACAGGAGAAAATGACCATCCTAAGAACTCTGTGGCAGAGTAGTAATTTGAATTTGGCACCCTCTGGTTCTAGCCCAACACTGAAGCATGAATGAAATTAAGCCAACCTACAAAGCAAGACAACTATTTTTTTCTCCTTAAGAATTTGAAAGGCTGAATGAAAAAAAACAAATTATGACACATTTTTATTTCGAATATCAATATTATTCACCTTATTACAATATTTTTTTAATTACTTAAGAAAAAAAATGAAATAAACCTGTTTTTCTCAGGAGTTTAGTACAAGTACAAATTTCTTACAGTAGTGTTTATGAAATCCATACAGGGTTTGGCTGCGAGCACATAATCTAAGTCAAATGAAGTGTTTAATATAATAAACATAGGCCTCCATTTTCTCTATCTCCCATCCAAAATAAAAATTCTCTAATATAAATGTTTCTATCATGAATGTAATACTGAGCGATTTATTATATTCTTAGCAAGGAATTCACTATTTATTATTCATTGTGTTTTCTTAAATATACAATAGATAATTATATTTTAATACTGTTAACAAAAATGAATAACATGCATTGATACATGGAGTATAATATCTTTTTTTTCTATAATTCACTGAATTAAATTGATGAATAAAATAATGAACTGCATAGTACATCGTTCTAAGTAAACTGCAGGCTTTTTGTATTGCTTGAATATAAGTCCTAAATAAAACAAAATAACAATAAACCAACAATAAAAATAAAATAGCATAGTAATTTGAGCAAGAACATTCCTTAAACATCTCTATCCCAGCTGAAATATAAATACATGCATCATACATTCTTCTAAAATAGATCCCTTTCCTCCCTGATTTTGTTTTTTTGGGGTTGGGGACTCTTATCTCTTATAATTTTTATGATCTTACCTCGTATGGTGAAAAAGCAAATAGACTTGTTTTGTAGCATAGCAAGTTCATTATTCATATCAGTTCTGCTATACTTTAGTGCAGCTGGGAACATTTAAGCTTCTTTTGGGCTTCGTGACTGCAAATCTGAGTTTGAAAATAAACAGGAGGTCTAGGAAGGAGGAGTGGTTGGCTATCACTCACCACAGGAGAGGAACTAGAACTTTCTATTAATATGCAAATATTTAAAGGAAGTGAAATTACACTACTGAAGAACAATGACTAATGATTGCTCAGTATAGATTTTCAAATCAATGCCTTTTAGGATTTTATATGTGCTATTCAATATTATTTAGTTGTTAACGTTGCTCTTATTGAAATCTATACATTTAGAGTCATTCTCCAAAATAAAATATATCTGTGCTTATTCCTAAAGATTGCATGTTAAAGCAAATGTTTAACTTATATTAACTATTAAACAGATGTTAATACATGAATGAATGTCCTCTCTAAAAGGATACTGTGGATAACATGTTGTTTGATCTAGTAATTCCTTCCCTTCCCTCAATCATGTTTTTTTTAGAAAGAAACCATACTTGTGTTAAACATATTTGTTTTTGTTTTATTTTGTGGGGTTTTTTTTGAGGGAGAGGGGAGTGTAGTATAATGAGTGGCAGAACCTGTGGCCAGATTTAGAAGAGGAATCAGCTGAAAAAACCCTACATAGTCACAAGCAAACTAAGTCCAACTTCATTAAATTTTGTTGACCCTTATCTAAGCCCAACTGTTAATTGAGTTGATTCTTGTGCATAGATATGATAGGGAGGTTACATACATGCATATTGTTATTTGATTTACATGAAGTTCTGGAATTAAAAAATGAGATGTAACAATAAAAAACTTATAATATCTGAATTTATGTTAATTATGTAATTTAAAAATACTTGCCGTGAAATCTCTTATGACAAACCTCATGTGGTCAACTAAAGCAAATAAGTTTTGAAAAGGAATTGGTTTTAAAAATGAATGATCGAACATTATAGTTAACACAAATCTTTCACTTCTTCAGAATCAATATTATATATGGGACTATAGGCAATAATTGCATTTATAAAATGCTCCTTTCAGATACAGCTTCTATATCTGCACCTAGAGTATACAGTGCTTTTTATATTATGAAACCAAAAAGTGAAAAACCAAGCTGAGTTGTGCAGATTGTTCTTAAATGTTACTTTATAATTTGGAATTATGGAATCTTAGATTTTCACAATAATTTAAAAAGGGGAGAAAGAGTAATTTACAAGACAATTCTGTCTGCTCATAACAACTTAGGGGACAGAATGAAGAAAGGTCAATAAATATCACTGCTTTCATCAAAGCCACCCTCATAAAATCTACAAGAGTGAAGTGCTATGGAACACCCACACCATATTTGCAGTTTTGTTTTCAGTCATTCTATCAAAATAGAATATTTCTGGTCAGAAAAAAATAAACAACTAAAATACAAAACTCCAGCTTTATTTGGATGACCTGTGAACTGGCATGAACCTTTTTGACAGGGATCCTGCATGCTGGTGGTATTGTATGTAACATCTTACATACAGTCTTGTTTTATGTATTGCTATTGTTTTAATAGGTTTGCAAAATGTTTTAATTCCTGGTTTTATTATATGCAGCTCAGAGTCCCTTCAGGTGAGATGGGCAATTACATAAATTTGACCAGCAAATCAATCAATCAATAAAAATGTGTCTATTTTCCATTTTTGTATGTTCAAATTCAACTAAGGAGCTAAGGAGAAATTTCATAATGGTGGGAACAGTTACCCAGTGGAAAAAGTTTGGAGACTTTAAAGAAGAGACTGGACATCCCTTCGTCTGAAATGGTATGCTCAAACAGGAGGTTGGACTAGAAGACCTCCAAGGTCCCTTCCAACTCTGTAATTCTATGTTCTAATATTTATTTTTATTCTGAGCTTGAATTTTAAGTACCCCCAATATGCCTCATGTTTCACTTCTTGTGCCTTGGGTCTGAATAGGCCTTTTAGTATCCCCACTGGATCTGATTCCCTCCTGGGCCTTAGGCCTGCTTCCGACTCCACTAGGCAAAACACCTCCCTTGCCACACCTTTTGAAGAGCTCCAAGGCCTTGCACCAGAGTGCTGGGATGACTTCTTTACAGACACATAGCACAGCTCCAAAAGTGGCTGCCATTTTGTCTTGCCCACAAAAGGGTAACCACATTTGAGTCGCTGCTGCATGAGCCAGGGACAAACTGCATCATTTTGTTGCCTTACCAAGGTTTGAACAGTGCTGTAGAAGTTTTCTACAGTGTCCAGAAGTGTTCTGTACTGAGAACAGTGGGAGGTGCGCAAGAACTGAGGCGAGACAGAGTGTAAAGGCTAAAGGTTTATTCTAACAATGCTAACACACAAATGGCTCAGTGCCCAAAACCAGGCAGATCAAAATGATGGCCACATTTGGATAGGTGCCATATGGCCACGGGGACACATGGACTGGACTGCCTTCCTTCTAAAACACGAGGTCTGAAGAGCTTCAGATGATGACTATGGAGTGTGATAGGCATGTGGGGAGGAGGCCCAAGCGCTGCAGGGTCCTGATAGAGTGTTGAGATCCATTACCAGTTCTGTGTATAGGGCAGTTATGGCTGCCTGAAAACACAGGCCCAGAGATGGATGCTACCATGAGATGAACAAAACATTCTTATTAGCAATATGTAAGAGCTTTCCTATTAATTAGTGTGCTCCCTTGTACCAGCCTATCTAGCAGTTAGCCAACTTCAAAGGGATGCAGGAATGTTAGCTGTTTACTTCTTCCTCCACTCCCCCTCCCTATTCCTTCACTTCCCTCCCCTCTCATCTATCTCTCCTCTCCTGCTCAGGGACGAAGCAGCCCCCCTTTTTCATCCATCCCTCCTCTTTTGCCCAGAGACAAAGCTTTTTGCCACGCTACAACGTTATTATTGGATTATTTAATCATGTGTCTTTTGATGTAATTTGTATACACCTTCTCTTTGTTTGGAACTAATAAAAGAAGCCCCCCGGGCATCGCTCGGGGCCAAGCTTCATCCCAAGAAGGATTTGTCCGATGTCTTTCTTCTCATTCAGCTACAAACGTGAGTGGCCCATCAGAAGCGTGAAAAAGCCACAATAGAGTAGGATGGGATGGCAGGAGACAGGCAGGAGAGCGCTTCAGCAATCCTGTGGTGGGTTATAAAGGCAAAAGACTACAGACCTGCTTCAGCCATCGTAACTTTGAAGTAGGGTCATATGTATCAACTCTCAAAATGACTCTAGCTGAAGCCATATTTTTCTTGCTTCCTTTCTTAGTTGCTAAACTTATGGTGGGGAGGGGAAACTTATGGAGTGGAGAATGTTTTCTTCAATGTGCCAGACATAACAATGAAAGGCTCCTGAGGCTCCTTAACAATGTAAGGCCAAATCAGCGTGTCCTAGCAATGGCAGAAGGGAGTGCTGAGAAGTTCATCACTTGCATGGTTGGCTAACGCGACCTGTGACACAAGGGGGGGGGGTGGACAGTATCTATTATTTAATTATATAAAAAATGTGGGAATTATTCAGTATTGGTTTCACCTCGACTGTGCCGATATGATGTACCCAATAAGCAGGATTTTTTTTAAAAAAAGTTTTTATTTCTAAACAAACATAGACAAACAAGACACATAACATAAAAACATCTTCCATCACATATAGTGTGTCGATTAGTTACAAGGGTTTTGTGCATCCTTTCCATAGTCATCCCTCAAACTCTATACTAAGT
This sequence comes from Thamnophis elegans, assembly GCF_009769535.1. Taxonomy (NCBI): domain Eukaryota; kingdom Metazoa; phylum Chordata; class Lepidosauria; order Squamata; family Natricidae; genus Thamnophis; species Thamnophis elegans. Next base: position 27,305,784 of record NC_045548.1, on the reverse strand, counting down.
CACATATTGTCAATCAAATATATTTGTATACATTGTTATTATAGTACTTCATTTGTTTGACTATCACCATTATCTCTTCATTTCAAATGAGGTATTCTAAATATGGGTTCATTTATATTATAATAATTCATTACATCATCTTCAACATGCCCAATAATAAAGTTTTTTTATATCCTATTTTAAATCATTCTATTATTTTGGTATTGGTAACATTCTCTAATAATTTTCAATTCCATGTTTTTTTATATATAGTAAATCCCATATCCTATAAAATTGTTTATCTTCTTGTTCTCTAATTTCATATGTCAACTTACTCATTTCAGCACATTCCATTGCTCATATCATCAATCTAATATACATGTATACAATTATTATGATTGTTAAACATTCAATGAGTATAGCTATTATTACATCCTTTTTATGTCAAGCATACTAAATTTAAAGTGAATTTATATTATAGCATTTCATTACATCATCCTGGACTCATCCAATGGTGTTACATCTTTCTATTCTATTCTATTCTATTCTATTCTATTCTATTCTATTCTATTCTATATAAATTGTTTATCTTTTATAAAAAGGCTTTTCCATATCATCTCCATAATCCTCACTTACAGCTTATATAAAATTCCATATTATCAATCTAGTATATATAAATGCATTATTAACATTGTTAATCATTTATTTGTCTATAACTATTATTATTTTGTCATACATAATACTCAAAGGTTAACTAAGTTTAACTTAGTTTAATATGACATTTCATGTCATCATCTTGTATCCTTCCTGTAATAACGCCGTCCAATATCTCTTGCCATTTGTAGAATCTGTGTTCTAAGTGTTTTCTTGATAAGTCTTATGTGGACCTTTTGGCAACGTTGTTCATTGCATATTTTGTAAAGACTCAAAACCCTCCATTCCTTCCATCAGCTTATCTTTGGTTATCAGTGGTGCTTCTGCCAAAGTTACTCTCATTGTTTCTGCCAAATTTTCTCCCCTTTCTTCATCTATGTTTTGAAACATGAGATAGAGTTCTAGTTCATCTACCTTTTCTTTCAGTATTCCACACGTATCATTTCCCTCCACTCTCAGTTTGCTATCTGTGTCAACAATTTTCTTATCACTTTGTTCATATTTTTCTGCAATTTTTGAACTCTATCTTCAAATTTCATCATTGTTTTGTCAATTTTCTCAATTATTCCTCCATTCTTACTGTTCTTTGTTCTATAAGCTCAAGACTCTTTTAAATTCTTTCTGTGCTTATTAGAATTTTTTGAATTTCTAGCATTATTCTTTGCAATGTAAATTCCTTTTCTTCTTCATGTTGCGCCATTTTTCCCAGTTGTAAACACTGCCACTGAGACATCCAAGACTTTTTGCTAGGTTTCAAATAAATTCAGTGTAATCTTTCAAGTCAGGGCTTTCTCTTTATTCCAGAAGAGCACCTGTATAAACAAGACATGTTTTCTCTCTGTCTCTTTCGGTAAACAAAGCCAATAGCCTTGAGATTTCAGATGTAACCAAGCCTAAAGCTTCTAGATGGCAGTGTTACTTCTTTTTCTTCTGCTTTTACCTCCCTCTCTAAGCTCTGAGCTAAAGAGGAAAAAAATGCTTAAAATGCTTAAAAGTTACGATCCAGCCAAACATTGAGAGGAAAAAGATTTTTAATCCACAAATACAGATAATGGGGGAAAATAGAAGAAGAAGGAAAAAAGAGACCAGTCCAATTTAAAAGTAAGAGGCATTTGTAAAAATTCCATCCATAAAAAAGAAGCAAAATTAAAGAAAAAAAAGATAACACAATAGTTTTAATTCAGGTTAATTCGCAGCTTACTCTCTTCTGTCTACAATTTTAATTTTACTCAAAGTCTTTTTGGGTGTTCTCTTTTCTAATAGTAAAATTTATCTCACCAATTTCGACACACTCTCTCTCCTGCTTCCGTTGCAGGGGGCTGTCCCAACCTTCTGCAGCTTCATTAGCTGCTTCTCTTGTAGCCAGAAAAAAAGAGCTTCTCCTGGATCAATCAGGGACTTTGATCAGCAGGACATGCCCTTCTCTATCACCGTCTCTTCGGGATGGTTTAGGTCCAAAAAGGACCATCCAGCAACAGAGATATCGACAGCAATCCTGGAGCCCCAAGATTGCATGTCGTGTCATAGCGATGTCAGCCCCACCCTCCCAATAAGCAGGATTTTTGAGAAAGCCAAGGCCTCAGAGTCTTGAATTGGTTGGGGACATTATGTCAGCGTTCCGAGTAATGCCAAAGGCAGAACTCTGAGGCAAGTAGATTCCTCAAAGAACATAATTATTGGATACATCATATCAGCACAGCCAGTGAAGACCAATTCTAAAAGTTCCCATAGGTTTAGCCTAATTAAAAGAGCAAATGGTTTCCTCCCCAGATATCAAGGGCACATTGTCCAATGTAAGTAACTGGCAGGTTTCTTGGTCACTCCTCTCTTCTTTCAACTGCCACCTGTTAGGATGACCTTGGTTCCCACAAGAAAACATTTTTTTTCTACTTCCCCCTCCCTTTTCCCTTTCAGAGTTCGTGATAACTATGAGGCAGCAAAAGATGGCTTCAGCCAAGTTTGCTTCAGAGTTGACACATTACTTGGAATCATGACAACATGTAGCTTTTGGGCAGGTCTGTCGTAATTTTGAATGTTCATTAAATGGCCTGCTGTGCCTCGAGAATTATATATGTGTTGCCATTGAATAAGCTTTGTGGTAACTATGTAGTTTGCCATTATTAGGACACAAAACAACCTGATTCAACAAATTACTTACACTTAAGAACTTTAAAATAAGATTTCATCTATCTGACAGCATAGAAGAAAATTATGACAAACTGCAAGAGAGGTAAAACAACAGAAGCAGCTAAAATTTATCCACATCATTTAATAGATAGCTTAGTGGTTTAGAATGATTCATTATTCCACACTCAACTGCTACAGTTGCCCTCAGTGAGATTTAAAATACAACATGTACAAATGGTCCCAAATAATTACAAGAAATAATGTCACATGTCATGAGTGGAAACAAGCTTTGTACTCAAGTCAGAGGGGAAGGAATCACGCTTTATTTATTTATTTATTTATTTATTTATTTATTTATTTATTTATATGAGACAACATCAATATTCAAGGCAAACCAGCCCCCACCCCCAAGAGCAAAATGTGAATTATGGATTTTCCCCTCCTCCAACTCTCAGAATAAATTCACCACTCACATGACCAAGAAGAAAGAAGAAGAGGATTTTGTATGGAGGAGACAGCAACGTAAAAGATGCCACCTAATTGCCATTCCCACAACAGGCTTCAGATAGATCCATTCAAAGCAATCTTTCTTTTTGCTAGTTTTCCCCCCCACAAGGACACATTTGGGATGATTTTAATTTTCTACTGACAGACAGAAAGACATGTGGGCTTGAAAGAATAACAAGGTCAGGACAGGAAAATATTATATTTTCCAATGGTATTTTTCCAAGCCTTTCACCAGTAGTGGCCATAAGGGGCTTCTGCATGTTCTTTTATGAAACAAGTTATTTTGTGTGTAAGAAAGAAAATGTCTACTGAGGCAGGTGGATGTGTTTTGCCTCTTAGGGTATGGGGGTCTCTGTATGTAAGTGCGTGATAGAGCAAATTGAATCAGGGTGGACTCCTATGAGTTGTCTCTCTGCGGTGTTTCTGTTCTCCCTCTTGTTGTATATGTGAGATTATACCTGAATGATACAAATAATTTGATGGCACTGCAATGGACAGTTCAGAAGTTCCAGTGGAGAATTAATGCTTACATAAACAAGTATTGTATTTGTCCACATACACATACATTCTTTCTCTCTTTAAAATTGCAGTTTGTCCAGGTTCATTGCAGTTTGTCCAAGTTCATTGCACTTCTGTAAGATTTAAGAAGGTTAATGAGCATTTTCCTCCACGCAGGCCTATATAAATTGCCATGAAAGTCCATTCTATTCCCTGATAAGGTGGGCATTATTGCTTATGCACTGCAAGCTAAGTGATTGCCATATACTTAGTTAATTGCCTGCATATCTACTATTCATATGTGGTATGGGAAGCCTCCTCTCCTCGAAGAATGAAATATTTTGGGAAATATTAAAAAAGGCAGAATATATTTCCGTAAAGGAGAAATGGAGAAACATGCTCCTAAAGACAGAAAGCAGCCCCCAAGTCTTTCTTAATAACCCACAGCATAGCCAGCACTTAAGAGATAAAGAACTTATTGAAAGAGGAAACAAGTATCTGAATAGCTCTATTCATAAGCAAAGCAAATACTGCAGGCAGAAATCCATTCAGACAGGATATTTTGAAACTCCTTGGCAGAATGGTATGATTAGAAAGCAGCTCCTCACCCAAGATCCAACATAGGACAAAAGCCATTAGCTACAATACAAATTGCCAAACACCCTTTTAGAACACAAGCCCCTTCATTGCACCACCCCCAGAGCAGTCCGAACTTCAAAGTCACCGAAACCTGGGAGCTAAGATAAACAATAAGTCAGAGGTTTACCAAATTAGCTCAGACAAGCATCTAGGATTTGCATTTCCTCTTTTGCCTATAGAGATCTCTATGATTCCTACATAACCTCTACATGACTCCATAGGAATCTGACAACAGCCAATAGAATATTAAAGTATATGTTCTTGCACAGGAACAGGAAGCCCAAATACAAAGTCCAAATAAGTTATATAAAACCATCCACTCCCACCGTCATTTTGTCATCTGTCCAGAATCACATGTGATTGATGGCTCTGCTTCATCAATAAACCTCTCATTCCTATCAGCCTCCATGTTGTTTCCAGCATCTTTATCCCAGTTTGGAACTGAACCAGATGAATTTTCTTTCCAGCAGTAGTATTCCAAAATTTCTCATATTTTTAACACTTTTAATATTCAAAACTTTAAGTCTCCATCCCTTCCCAGGAAGATAAAACTGTTTGCTAGGAATTAAAACAAAGATCATCTGGACATCCAGCGAGAATGAAACTAACATCATTTCCAATTGGGTCTGTCCTAAGGTGACCAGACGTCCCGCTTTCGGTGGGACAGTCCCTCTTTTGAACAATTTGTCCCGCGTCCCGGGTTTTTTTTTTAAAGTCCTGATTTTGTTTAAGTTACGAAAAAACCTCCAGCCGCCTTGAGGCAACTGGGAGCGTATATTCTTCGAGCCTAGCGCATTGCCGCCCATGCATCCTTGGGAGCTGTTGCCAATGGCTGAGGGAGGAGAAGACTTTACTCCATATGGAGACCACGGGCTTACCTCATGGATTTTTTCTTCTTCTGTTGCTTTGAGCAGCCCCTCCCTCCCCCCTCTCTTTCTCTCTCTCTCGGAGCTGGCGGGCTGCCTCTGAGGCTGTCCAAGCTCAGCCCCTCCCCCTCCCCCCCGGACTGCTGCTTCGCCTCGGCTGCTTGGGGCTTCTAAATTGGCATTGCGTGCTGTTTCGGGAGAGGATTACTGTGCCATAGAAACACAGCGTATGTCTCACGTGGCTGATAACCTGGTCTCTATACAGAAGAGGTAATTTAAAAAACTTCAGAGCAAATCCAGAAAGAGGGGAGAGAGAGGCTGAAGGAGTGTGCGCACAGGAGGGGAATTTTATAAACGTCCTAGTGAATCCAGAGGAGGAGAGAGAGAGAGAGAGGCTGAAGGAGTGTGTGCACAGGAGGGGAATTTTATAAACGTCCCAGTGAATCCAGAGGAGGAGAGAGATAGAGAGGGAGAGAGACGAGAGAGAGAGAGAGAGAGAGAGAGAGAGAGAGAGAGAGAAGAGAGAGAGGCTGAAGGAGTGTGTGCACAGGAGGGGAATTTTATAAACGTCCCAGTGAATCCAGAGGAGGAGAGAGAGAGAGAGAGAGGGAGAGAGGGAGAGAGAGAGGGAGAGAGAGAGAGAGAGAGAGAGAGGAGAGAGAGAGAGAGAGGCTGAAGGAGTGTGTGCACAGGAGGGGAATTTTATAAACGTCCCAGTGAATCCAGAGGGGAGAGAGAGAGAGAGAGAGAGAGAGAGAGAGAGAGAGAGTGGACAGGAGGGGGAATTTTATAAATCTCCCAGTGAATCCAGAGGAGGAGTGTGTGTGTTTGTGTGTGTGTGTGTGTGTGTGTGTGAGAGAGAGAGAGAGAGAGAGAGAGACTATCACTAAGTGTTGTAGATTATGATTCTTGATGAATGTATTCTATTTTATTTTTCTTTATGTACACTGAGAGCATATTCACCAAAGACAAATTCCTTGTGTGTCCAATCACACTTGGCTAATAAGCTATTCTACTCTACTCTACTCTACTCTACTCTACTCTACTCTACTCTACTCTACTCTACTCTACTCTATTCATTCATTTCTATTTCAATTCTAATAAGGAGTTTAGCTTCTCTCTCTTGAAAATGTAAGCTAGCATAAGGCATTATAATGCAAGCTAGCTTTAGCTTTCAAACAGTTCATTTAGTGACCAAAGTTACAATGGCATTGAAAAAAGTGACTGATGACCATTTTTCACACTTAGCGACCATTTTTCACACTTAGCGATCATTGCAGCATCTTCATGGTTACGTGATCAAAATTTTGATGCTTGGCAACAGATTCGTATTTATGATGGTTTCAGTGTCCTGGGTCATGTAATCACCTTGTGTGACCTTTTGACAAAATATAAAATTTTTAATCAAGCCCTCCCCCTCCCCGCCCCAGTCAATGGTGTCCCTCTTTACCAATCTGAAAATCTGGTCACCTTAGTCTGTCAAAAACATTTACCATTAGGAATAAAATTGATGTTTTCCCTTCTTTTCCCCCACTACTAACATAAGGGATTAAACGTCTCACAAGGAAGTGACTGCTTTCCCTTCTTTCACCACAGAAAAAGCATGCATACACCCACTCATTATTTAGCAACCTTAGTTCCCGACCATTCCTAAATACAATGTTCATTTTAAAAAAACCTCATTTTCTGATCAAAGTCCACATTTATGATCAAATTTTGTGCCCCTGACAACAATGCATAAGAGTAACAAAGGCACAACAATGGTGTAGATGTATGAGAGAACTTCATTTGAATGAGATAAAGAAACCAGTGGTCTTTGAAGTTTCTTTCCCTCCCTCCCTCCCTCCCTCCCTCCCTCCCTCCCTCCCTCCCTCCCCACTCTCTCTTTCACTTAGTGAACATTTTGCCTAATGATCTTTCATTGAAATGAAATTTGGTTGCTAAATGAAGAATAGGCATACTTAAATCAATTTCAGACTCTTTCTGTGATATTTTTGGGAAGCTACCATATTAATTTCCATCTCTCTTATTTAAGTGTACATTAAATCCTTTCCCAAATCTGAATCTGAGTCTAATTCACATAATTTGACTCTGAGTCTAAGTCACTAAATTTCCAATTATATTTTAAATTTAAAAAGATGTGTAAATCAGAATTCACTTACTACAATTCATTGAGTGACCGTTCAAAGTTACAATGGCATTGAAAAAAGTGACATGATTGTTTTTCACGCTTACAACCTTGCAGCATCCCCATGGTCACTTGATCAAAATTTGGATGCTTGGCAAATGATTCATATTTATGATAGTTGCCGTGCCCTGGATCATGTTACTCCCTTTTGCCACCATTTGACAAGCAAAGTCAGTGCGTACAGCCAGAGACACTTAAAATTGTGTTACTAACTTAACAACTGCAGTGATTCACTTAAAAGCTGTAGCAAGAAAGGTGATAAAATGGAAAATTGTGGTTGTAAGTCAAGAACTACCTGTATTCAGAAGAAACAATCAAATTGGAATATACTTACCCTAATCGTGTGTGTATATGTGTGTGTGTGTGTGTGTGTGTGTGTGTGTGTGTGTGTGTAGAGGAATAGAATAGAATAACAGAGTTGGAAGGGACTTTGGAGGTCTTCTAGTCCAACCCTCTGCTTAGGCAGGAAACCCTACACCACTTCAGACAAATGGTTATTCAATATCTTCTTAAAAACTTCCAGTGTTGGAGCATTTACAACTTCTATAGGCAAGTTGTTCCACTGATTAATTGTTCTAATCGTCAGGAAATTTCTCCTTAGTTCTAAATTACTTCTCTCCTTGATTAGTTTCAACCCATTGTTTCTTATCCTACCCTCAGGTGGTTTGGAGAATATATTGACTCCCTCTTCTTTGTGGCAACTCCTGAGATATTGGAACACTGCTATCATGTCTCCCCTAGTCCTTCTTTTCATTAAACTAGACATATCCAGTTCCTGCAACCATTCTTCATATATTTTAGCCTCCAGTCCCCTAATCATCTTTGTTGCTCTTCTCTGGACTCTTTCTAGAGTCTCAACATCTTTTTTACATCGTGGTGACCAAAACTGAATGCAGTATTCCAAGTGCGGCCTTACCAAGGCATTATAAAGTGGCATTAACACTTCATGTGATCTTGATTCTATCCCTCTCTTTATACAGCCTAGAACTGTGTTGGCCTTTTTGGTAGCTGCTGCACACTGCTGGCTCATATATAAATGGTTGTCCACTAGGACTGGAAGATTAACGTGACCAGATTTTAAAATTGGTTAAGCTGGACACCATTGATGCGGGGGGGGGGGGTGTTCTTGATTTAAAATTTTGCTGCCTGGTGCTGCGGCTGAGGTGAAGCTGCCAAAGCTCCCACTGGTGCCCCCGCCCGTGGCAGCAGTGGTGCTGCCTCCGTCTCCGCTCGGAGCACCTGAGCTGGGCACCGCATTACCCCTGTCACCGCCCCTGCCTCCTCCTCTGCCGTGCTTTTGAGAAGCCATGGGGCCTTTTGTTTCCTGCTCCTGCCCCCTCCGCCGCCTTCCTACTGGCTCCCGCGACCTCATGGCTCCTCAAAAGTACAGCGGAGGAGCAGGGGGCAGGGGTAATGCGGTGCCCAGCTCAGGTGCTCCGAGTGGAGGGGGAAGCGCTGCTGCCATGGGTGGGGGTGCCGGTGGAAGCTTGGCGGCTTCACTTCAGCCGCAGCACCGGGTGGCAAAAGTAATCAATAACACCCCCCCCCCCATTCCATTCCCAGGCAGAAGAAAGAGACTCCGGGGAGGAGAGCTTGGCCAATCATCGGAAGGCATTTGAGAAGGAGAAAAGCAGGCAAGGAAACTTCTCAAGAAGTTCCAGAAGCAGCTGCTTCTCCTCTGGGCTGGAGGGAGGGGAGGAGAAGGAAGGAAGGAAAATGGGAGGGAAGGAAAGAGGGGAGGAAGGTGAAAGGGAGGAAGAGGAAAGGGAGGAAGGGAAGAGAAGGTAGGGAGGGAGGAAGTACCTGGGTTTCCCGAGAACGGTCTGCTCTGGGCTGGGGAGGGTGAACCAAGAAGTTTAGACGGGACTTCGCTGGCGGTTGCAAAGCAGCCTTCCCCCGATTGCCTTCCCCCAACGCCCCCCAACCCTTTCAAAAGCCACCCCCATCGCCAGCCTCTCCCAACCGGATCCCTTCCTGCCTCCCCTCGGCTCACCCGAAGCAGGTTGCTAACGGCGGTTTGCACGGCATGGCTGCAGGGAAAGCGGCACCCAAGAGAAGCGGGCAACCCCCCCCAACTTCCAACGGCTGAGCCGCTTGGCCCGGGACCAAGCACTGGAAAATCAGGACTTTTTGAACATGCCGCAGGATACGGGACAAATTTTAAAAAATCGGGACTGTCCCGCGAAAAGCGGGATGTCTGGTCATCTTATGGAAGATCCCTCTCACAGCTACTACTATTGAGCAAGGTACCATCTATACTGTACATGTGCATTTTGTTTTTCTTGTCTACATGTAGAACCTTACTTTTTTCACCATTGAATTTAATTTTGTTAGATAGAGTCCAATGTTCAAGTCTGTCACGATCCTTCTATATCTTAAACATGGTTCCACCACAAAAACCGCGTTCGACTAAACCGCGCTCGACGAAACCGCGTAGCTGACGTCATCAACAGGGCGACAACAGCGCGGAGACAGAAGCACGCTGTAAACGCTAAACCTAAAATTAACACCTAAACCTAACCCCCCTAAACCTAATCCTAAACCTAACCCTAAACATAACCCTAACCCTTAACCTAACCCTAACCCTTAACCTAACCCTAACCCTAACCCTAACCCTTAACCTAACCCTAAACCTAACCCTAAACCTAACCCTTACCTTAAGTTGAATCGGCTTGCTTTCAAAGCGCTATTTAAAGCACCCTTCTTTCTCCATGCTGGCTGTTGTCGCCCTGTTGATGACATCAGCGACACGGTTTAATTGGGCGCGGCTTAGTTGAGCGCGGTTTTGATGGGTCACGCTTAAACATATCTTCTGGAGTGTTTATGTATGTATATATGTATTTATGTATGTATAGTATGTATATAACTACATATAAAATCTTATAGATACATAGCTATTACATAGGTTTTAAGAAGAGATAAAAATAACAAGAATTACAGATACAAGGCTATATTGAACACCAAAACATCTAAGGAACATACAGGTCGTCCTTGAGTTACGACCATGATTGAGCCCAAAATTTATGTTGCTAAGTAAAATATTTCTTTAGTTTAGAGACAATCTAGTTTAGGCCCACAGGCAAATAATACATAGAAAATAACAATTTAATCTTCAGATGACAAGAATACCACAGCTGCTGCTTCACACCATCCTGTCTGTTATATGAAGCTGCCTCTCAACCATCAATGCAGTCAAAACCACTCACTTTCTCCTAGCCCAGATCTCTTTCCAGGGTCGTTGTTGTGGGGCAAATAGGAAGAGGAAGAAGTATTAGATATAGTCACTGCCTTGAGTTATTTATAAAATCATACAGATAGTCCTCGAACTTACAGCAGTCATTTAGTGACTGTTCAAAGTTACAACGGCATTGAAAAAAATGACATGACCATTTTTCACACTTACAACCTTTGCACCATCCCCATGACCATGTGATCAAAATTCAGATGCTTGGCAACTAATTCATATGTATGACTGTTGCTGTTCCCCAAGACCTTTTGCAACTTTTGACAAGCAAAATCAATGGGGAAGCCAGATTCACTTAACAGCCATATTACCAACTTAACAATAGCAGTGATTCACTTAAGAACTGTGGCAATAAAGGTCGTAAAATAGGACAAAACTCACTTAACAAATATCTTACTTAGCAACGAAATGTTGGGCTCCATTGTGGTCATAAATCAAGAACTACCTGTACAGGTGGGATAAAAAAAATAAAATAAACTCTACCAGTATATAAACAATCTGATTTGATCTTCATTTCTTTACTGTTCTATCTCACTTGCATGGCTTTAAGTATTCTGTATGTGCAATGACTGCATACAGTAAATGAAACCTGTTACTCAAAGAATTTTAAACCAGAGTTGGTCTTTACAGTTGCCTTTTTAAGGGAAAGAATGTGAAATGGAAAGGGTCGAAGTCCAGTACCAACAGTATAGTGTCAACTAGAAAGGGAGGAATTGGGAAGTTGAAAGGAAGGTCATGTCAGAATTGAAATCTAATTCTTTATCTAATATTTTGTTTTGATACTGTCTTTATTATTTTATAAATACCTCAAGGTGGCGAACATATCCAACACACCTTCCTCTATTTTCCCAACAAAACCCTATGAGGTGGGTTGAGCTTAGAGTGAGTGACCCAACTGGCTTTTATGGCTAACATGGCACTAGAAATCACGATCTTCTACATTCTAGCCTGGTGCCTCAACCACTAGATCAAATGTATCTTCCCAAAGTGTGAAAGTTATATGGTTCATGGATAGTTATTAGAGGTTCCATGAATTTAAAAAAGAAAATATTTTCACATCTATTATTACACTAGCTGGATACCTATACTTCGCAACAAAACTATGTGATTGGGCTATGCAACAATCTGTTGGCTCAGTGGTGGTCGGTGATTGAAGCACATAAGGGAATATTGCTTCTGCCGCCTTGAGTCCAAAAGCAGTTCCATAGATGGAAGGCGTAGACATTTTCATGAGGTACCAACATTTAGTACTGTAAGGAGCCCCAGACTGCTCCTGAATGAAGGAGTGGAACATCTACCAGTTTGAACTAAGATAATGGAATGTGAGGCAACTGGCAGTTGGAACTGAGTTCTTTTCAGGTGGGGATGGGGAGTAGAATGTCTAACTCCTTAGCATCAGAGTGTATTAATATATATTTCAAAAAATCTTTTCTTAGCAAGCACCTAGAAGCCAAGAGGAACATACGTGCCAAATTTCAAGTTTGTAGGCTTTACAGTTCTGGAGATTTCATGATAATATGTGAGTGGTATTTTGCTTTTATATATATAGATCACTTCTTTGTTATTTTTTAATATTTGATAACCGTATTTGATCATAATAGTTCTTTGTGATACAATTGACATTTGTTTTGTTTTATTTTGTCTTATGTATTTACAGATTGTTCTGAAGGGGCCCTGGGGATTTAACTAGGTCCTCAAAGGGGTATATGGCACAAATAAATTAATTCTCATTATTTCATAAGGGGTATCCAAACACTTTATAGGCTACAATTACAAATTGTGTACTGTCTGTACATGATTTGTATAGACGCTTTGTCTTGCCTTGCTTCATTCAATCTGGTCACGCAGTTCCTATCTGGCCAGCAATTCTTGTGGTTTTTATTGATTCTAACAAAATTCTTCTCAGGTGGAGGTACTGAAAGAAAACTGAATCTATATTCTTATATCATATTCCCACATTTATAAGAAACACTTGTTTTCTCTAAAGCAGATTGAGCTGTAGATTTTTCTCTATGTGTTACACTGAAATTGATATATTCTGTTGCAATGTTAACCTTTGGAACATACAAATTAATTCTTAAAACTGTTTTAATTGGTTTCCTATTTAGCAACTTCCAAAATTCCCTAGTGAGTTAAACTTCATACCTCTTATAGTTGTGAAAGTTGAGAAACACTGTTTCTCCAACTAATAGCTGGGAACTCCAACCTTGGGAACCAAAAAAAAAAAAAAAAAAAAAAAAAACCCTAGGAAAACTAACTCTTGTAAAATTTTCAACACAAGTTACAAATTCTTGAAAAAAGTTCCTTCCATGCTCTGGCTACAAAATCAATTCCATTGTTTATGGGTCACTCCCCCCCACCCCAATAAGGTTTTTCAAAATTCCTTAAGATTTAGCCAGATGAAAAATTATGTAGATTTTGAAAGCCTATCACTCTTTTGTGATATTCAATTTTTGAAACTGTTTAAATGTCTTCTTCATAATTTTGACATTTTATATCATGACCCGTCAAAACCGCGGTCCACAAAAGCGCGATCGACGAAAGCGCGCATTTGACGTCATCACAGCGCGACGAAAAAAAATTAAAAATTGAAATAAAAATAAAATTAAAGCAAGCCGATTCACATAAAGGTACAGGTTAGGGTTAGGGTTAGTTTAAGGGTTAGGGTTAGGTTTAGAGCGTTAGGGTTACGTTTAGCGTTAGGTTAAGGGTTAGCGTTACGTTAACGGTTAGGTTTAGGGTTACATTTAGGGTTAGGTTAAGGGTTAGGTTTAGGGTTAGGGTTAGGGTTAGGTTTGGGGGGGGGTTAGGGTAAGGTTTTCGCTTTATTTTTACATTTTTCGATCACAGCGCGAGGTTTTCGTCGCGCTGTGATGACGTCAAATGCACGCTTTCGTCGACCGCGATTTTGTCGTCCGCGGGTTTTGTGGTGGAACCATTTTATATAGCTAGGAGAAACTTTCAGAGGGTTTTACTCTCACTTCCACTCTTATTGTACCCCTTTTTATAATCTAATATAACCCAACTATTTAAGATTCTTTCTTGCCTGGATATAATGTTCATATATATCTATATCTATATCTATATCTATATCTATATCTATATCTATATCTATATCTATATCTATATCTATATCTATATCTATATATAATATATATATATATAGTATTTCATTTTACAAACATTACAGAAACACACTACATATTTAATTCATCCTTTGTGTTAGTAATATGCACTGATTCATATTATCGCAGGAAAGAATTAATGCCTATTACCCAAATATAAAGAAATCATGCTACATGTTAAGTTCCTGATTAAAAGTTATAAATATAATTAAATGAGAGCCTTTGACACATATATATTCTGTCAACTTCTGGGATGGTTTGGCATCTTTTGAATGTTTAAGTTTCCTTCACTGCATACTTCTTTTTACCTTTCTGCTTGTTTCTTCACCTCATATGGGGAGGTGGACTATTTGATTTACCAAATCTTCCCATTAGTACAAACACAGCTGCTATTGTTACTAATTAGGGTGCCATTTGGGATCATTCTTGCCAAAATATGTACAGCTGCATTGGTCATTGACTACTAGGGCTATATAAAAACCTCCTCAGGCCAGGGATCAAAGTGCAGTGTTTTTCAAACTTGGCAACTTTAATATGTATGAACTTTAATTCCCAGAATTTCACCTAGTGTGAAACACTGATTTAAAGGCTTGGTGTGGGTGCTTTGCAGGCCTCGGTGTGTTTCCTGAGCATTTATGTTTATGCATAATGCTGACTTGCTGCTAGAATGAAGTCCATCTTGATTAAAAGCTACTTTCCAGCACTACCCTCTTCCAAATATGAAATTAAGCAGTGGGTGATCAGACCCAGGACTCTTTTTGTTGTGGCACCATGGAACTGGAAATCCTCAGCAAAATAAAAATAAATTACTAGCATGAATTTGATAAGTTTTCATTGTCAATTAAGATATCCTTTCCTTCAACTTGTTGAATTATAAAAGTTTTGCTATGAATTAGACTGTTTCCATTTTTACATTATTTGTTTTTAAACAGATAGTGTCTAAAAGCTAATTTCTGCTCAATTGATTAAATAAAAATAAAGTAAAATGACTGATAACCAATCCTTTACATGTACATGGAGATGCATGTATAAAATTATGATTGCAAGCTACCTATCAGGCTAAAAACAGCTAGAACTAACTATAGAGTATACCATATTTTGAAATAAAACCAAACAGCAGATAAAAGAACAGAGCAATGATTCACTCCCCACAATCCCCCACCCAACTACAAAATATTTTATTGATCAAACCTCTTTTTTATTGTCTCTTATTTAATAAACAACAAGTCATAAATACCGTATATACTCGAGTATAGGCCGACCCGAATATAAGCCGAGGCACCTAATTTTACCACAAAAAACTGGAAAAGTTATTGACTCGAGTATAAGCCTAGGGTGGGAAATGCAGCAGCTACCGGTAAATTTCAAAAATAAAAATAGATACCAATAATGTTTTTGAATATTTATTTCAAAGAAAAACAGTAAACTAGCGGTGTATTCAATGAAATACTTCACTCACCTCATGATGCTGATGTCCCGCTGTGATGATGATGTCCCGTGCAGCCGCGGGAGCGATGTCCCGCCTCCTATGGACACACGGACAGTGATTCCTATCATTGGATCACTGTACCAGAGGAGGTGGGACATCGCTATGTGGCTGCTTGCCATAACAAGGAGGAGGTGGGACATCGTTGCAGAGCGGCAGGAGGGGAGGAAGGGGAATCGTAAGACAGCCCTGCATTACATTAGAACGTGAGGAGGGGGGATGGTGCGGTGCGCGCTGCGCGGCAAACTGACACAGAGGGAGGGGAAACTCACAGGGGCACTGGGCCATTCACGAGTGTCCACCCAGCGGCATGGCCCCGCCCCTTTTTCTCCTCCATTTCGGGCAAATTTTTCACTGACTCGAGTATAAGCCGAGGCGGCTTTTTTCAGCCCAAAAAGTGGGCTGAAAAACTAGGCTTATACTCGAGTATATACAGTAAGATTTCAAAAGCCAAGGCAGTAATTTCAAACTATTATTGCTATAACTAGTACATTTTGTTGATAAAATGTCACCAGCCTCTGCTAATTTTAAGTTGGAGGTCAGTCATTTTGACTCTAGCTTTTGTTATCAAAAGAGATGGGGATCAGCTTTTCTCTATCTACTCTACTTGTAATTCAGCTTAATGACTGCCCTGTTTAGCAATCATAGTTATAGTGGCACTAACTCGTTATTACAGTCTCTCTGCAGGTCCAAGATCAGGATTTGGGTAACCACAACTGGAGATGTTTATGACTATTGCAGAGTCATGCAGGCACATGATTATCCTTTGTGTGCTCCATAACTTCCAATAAGCAGAGTAAATGGGGACGGGGCAGAAAAAATTAATGTCACAGTCACATAATGTCTCATTTAACATCCTGTGACTGGCTTAATAATCTCAGCAGGAGTGAAGTTATATGTTTGTTTGTGGTCACATGAAGTTTTGCTTAATGATTGCATTGCTCAAGTGACAGAGTTGCCAGTCCTAACTGTGGTTATTAAGCAAGGACTACCTCTATTCTGTTGAAGTATTGTTCTATTCTCTTCCAAATAGTTATTTAAGGTTTTGAATGATACAACTGAAGCAATTAGTAAAAAAAAAAAAGATATGATTCATGTCATTAACAGCAATCTCACATTTTGTTTCCATTTCTCATGTGATCTACTCTGAACTTGGAAGTTAGTAGTACATTAGGTTAATATAATTAGATTATATTCTTGTTTCCCAAGTTTAATTAGATATGGATACTATTTAAAGATTTTCATATCTCAAAGATTTGGGGGGGCTAGAATGTTACATTTTGGTTTTAAAATAATATAATTCTCTATTTGCAGCATGTATATCATTGTTGCCACTAGCACAGCTCAAACTAACCACTTTTGTTCAATGACAATGAATGAGGATGCTTTAGGAGAATCAAACTGCCATATTTACACAAAATAATAATAAAAATACTAAAAGAAAACTGCCATATTTACACAAATAATAATAAAAATAATAAAAGAAAATACTCAGAATTTATGATAAGCAAGATAAGAATTTATGATAATAAAAACCCAGTGCAGTTCCCACTTCATCGCCTTCTCAACATTGAGCTGCCTAATTCAGCTGAAACCAAACACTGAAGTCCTCCATTCCATAAATGTGAATTTGGATTTTTTAAAACTAATTCTAGATGGAACATAGAAATTTAAATCATCCTAACCTAATTAAAGTACAGTAGGGATTTTCTTATGATCAAGACTACAAAAACTGTGAAAACTATCTGGCTTTATAAATACCATTCAAATCAAAACTGAATGTAAAATTATGTTAATCTGATCTAAAGTGAAATTATGATGACATTGAGAAACAAAAGATCACTTCTATAAAATAATTAAACATCTATTAATAGCATTTCCACTGTGGTTAGATGCAATCCCCCCTCTACTTCGTTACTCAAAAGTATTATTGCATTGTCCTGCCTGGATTATATGAAAATAGAGGTGAATGGACATCATCGATATAATATCATGTCAATTCCAATTTTCTCAGTAATTTCAACCAATTAACATATATAGATGTAAACAGAATGAAAAACAAGATTGAATTATCAAGATTAATGTTAACTTTTAAAAAAATCTTCAAACACAACTTCTAGAATGTCTAGAAGTTATCTCCATCTGACACAGACAGATGACAATAATAGACATGCTAGTCAGTAACACTGCTGAGAGGCCTGATTGTCAGTTGGGATCTATATTTCATGCTTCCAGAGTCACAGTAGATTAATAAGGATGAAAAATTATCTAATGATCATAGTTAATTCTAATATTCACATTCACTGATTACAGCTAGATTGGTCTCCTATAAACTTGAGAAGCTTAAATAAAGCAGCAAATGCAGAAACTATAGAAACGCAGAAAAAAACATGCTCCTTTTGTCTTTTGATATACTTTTCTTCATTTTCTCTGAATATTTATTTGCTATTCCGATAACCGCAGTTATGGAAATGTATGTATTTCATTGTATAGAGCTTTCATATTCTAAACTGCAAAAATAATGTAAAGGAATTGGATGTACCCAAAATCATTATATTTATAATCAGAATAGGATGACAATCTTTGATCAGTGTCATTAGTAAACCTGAGAATTTCCTTACTTGAAAATTACCTATTTGAAAGTTTTGCCCTTCAGGGAAATTAATTTTTAAAAAAACCCAACAGCTCTCTTTGCTTAACACATTGTTTTGTTGTATATAAACATTAGTGAACATGGTTTCTTCGAGGGATAACAGACATGATTTGCAAATATGTATGGTTTATAATTATAGAGTTGTTTGTTAAAGAACTTTCCAAAATCTTATGCTCCTATATTACTGTTTTAACTTTTAATTTTACTTCAATAATAGAGTTAAACAATATCTAAAGTACTCATCTTGGACCCTTGTATCTTCCTTGTATCCATTATATTTTATTAACCATCTCAAAATAATGAAATTTCTTACTTCTTTCCAAATAAATGTCAGCTAAAATCTTAGGTTGCATAGCAAAAAGTAAGAACAATTAAATACACATTCAGTATACATTTAGGATGAATTTTATATATTAAGTGAAGAAGAGTAGGAAATGCCCTCTAACAGTACAGGCATATACTGTACATAAGCCCTCAGATATGTTAAGCTCTATTAAATTAAGTGGAACTCATTCCTAAATATACAAACTTGCATATTAATTTTATTTCAGTGAGATACAATTCTATGATTTATATTATCCGCCCTTGCAAAGAGCCTATGCAAAAAGAAAATATCTCTCTGTCTTGTCTGTCTATCTGTCTGAATCCATCTGTGCACAGTCACACAAACACACACACACACAACACACACACAACACACACACACACTTATATACAGTCATACTTTAGGTCATGAGCTGTGTAACTGAACAAGTCTCTGAAGGTTAAAGCTATTTTTGTTTCTGGCCTGACACACAACATAACAGTATCATTATTTTGATATGATCAACTGAATCCTCTTCATTCCTCACTTTATGATGCTAACAGTCCTCCAAGAACATAAGAATATGCAGAGATAAACATTCATGCAGGACATACATCAGGCTGTTTTTATATTTTTGAATGCACCTTAAGGTACATACAATATTTTTGTATTCAAAAATAATCCCTTAAAACCTGGTACTCTGGTTCATTTCTAGGTCATCTGAACTATAACACTATAAGTCAGCAGGACATAGAACATGAAGATGCAAATGCAAAATTATGATTGCAAGCTGCCTAAGCAAGAACTAACTATGGAGCACACAACATTTTGAAATAAAACTAAACAGCAGATAAAAAAAACAGAGCAATGATTCACTCCCCACAATCCTCCACCCAACAACAACAAAATATTTTATTGATCAAACCTCTTTTTTCCTCATAGTCTTCTCTCTTCTTTGTTTGACATTACTCCACTGTCCATGCACAGTTAAGTGTGCCATATCCATTTTAAAAGAAAATGCATAAAAAATAATCCACAGATCTTTTACAGCTGAAACTGTGTTAATTTTCTGATCCACGTTCTTGCTACAAAAATTAACCGGCAGTATGATAGCTCCAAGAGCAGACATCTGATTCTTGACATTTAAAGATACAATACTGGTGAAAATAGTGACGCTTTATTAACTGCAAACAGCTTGTGCGGGAGTCACTGATGTACTCCCAAAGAGTATAATCAGAACATTCAATAATTTCAGTCTTTCAACTTTGCATTTTTTTCCAGTGAGTGCTAGCTATTTATTTTAAAGGAATAACAGCCGGGAACACCAACCTGGTCACTTCATATAATTATTTCCTAAAGGCTGTTCAGATGTTTTGTATGTGACAAAAACTGACTGTAGGTGGTTCATAGTATACAAACGCTGTGGCATTACTAAGTGTTTAAAGGGTCTCATGTTTTCATCACCAAAATAACATGAAGGCAAATCTCGAGATTACAGAAACCAACAAATCTCTGTCCTGGGAATATCAGTCCATGAGATTGTAATGCAAAATGAAAGCTTTACTACCTCTAGCTCCTGGTGACCCTGCTGTGCTGTTGTGTGTGCCTAGAGTGCCTTTTTAATCCCCACAATTATTCAAGGAGCTCTTGTTCTTTCACATATTAAGACAAGTGAACCAGTTCCTCACTGTAGGAATTCATTCGAAACACTCCTTCTTAGCAACCAAAATGCAGATTTATTCATATATTTGTGTTTAGATTAACTCCCACTTGCATCTTTTCATTTGCAATCTCATCTCGATGTGAAAAAATATACATAGAACCAAGAGCGTACAAGCAATCAAATAAATGACATATACTATACCTGAAGATATTGGCAGGGACCGTTCCTGTTGACAAGTCTCTGATTTCAGTACTGTCTGGTCCATGTTCATAGAGGCTTTTTGATAAAACTTCACGAGCTCTGCTTACTGTCAGAGTAGAGGACCAAGAGCTTTTTTTCATTAATTGAGCATCCAAATTTACAGGCAGGTTTGCACAGGTAGAACATTTAACATCATTATTGCTTCTGGAAGGCTTTACTGCATGTTCATTTAGAGTATTGTAGGCTTCCATAAAGTACTGAGAAGTAGAACGATCAGGACATCTTCCCATGGTCATCATTCCAGTTGGTCCATGATAAATGCAAACTCATTATCTAGGTTGTCATCTGAGCTCCACCATCCAGATGCATTCGACCTGGATTTTCCGTCTGATCTTCTATCTTTACTTTTGCTACGTTTGCCATATCTTATACTATGCATGTCTTCTGGGCTTGCTTTGCCTCCATTGATGCTACCCTTTGATGGGCCTTCAAGAGAATGAGATTTTGTGAAAAGCTTTTGAACAGAATGCACCAAGTGGCGGATTCTTCCTGGACTATCACTACGATGTTCTACAGCAGTCCTTTTGTACTGTAAAGTATGATAGCCATCTCTATTAAGAGGAAGCTGCCTTTCAAACTGGTCCAAAAGATTGGCAGGATGCGATTACCTTTACTTGTTGTTCCATGTGGCACCAAAGCACATTCATCCTTAAGTCCTTGTGGGAATTATAACGTCTCCGAGGAATGTGCTGCTAGCAATCTGATCACGTATGGAGCCATGCATTCTCCTTGAAAAGAGTTTCTTTGAGTATAGTAAGTATGATCTGCAGAATGATGGTCCATAGGATTTAATAAATATGGCTTCCTATCTGAGTGATGTATCAGAGAGTCACATACAGGTTCACAGGAAACCCCATGATGGTGACTGCGGCTGCCAGATAATCCTTTCATCATTGATGCAAAAATGTCCCAGAGTCATCTGAATATATGCATGTATTTTACTGATAGATCACCAAGAAATTCCTAGAAAATAGAGAACAAAAATATGATGTAATAATATGCATATTGATTTTTCCTAATTGTATTAAAACATTTGAGGCATTTGAGTTAATTCCTAATGAAATCAGTGTGATTAAATTTATCATAGCCAACTTTAATTATAATGGAAATTAAATGCAATTAATATTCTGAATCCAAATTAAAAATATATGGATGCTGTGAAAATTCTTTAGTAAGTCATGCTACAATTGGATATGTTTAAAAGATACATACCTCCTCTGATATATATAGTATAGTGTAGTATAGTGTAGTATATTTGGAATTTGTAGCAGTATTCATTGAAGCACAGTGGTAGGTAGTACAAGTAGACCTTGACTTACAATCATTCATTTAATGATCATTCAAGTTACAATGATAATTTAAAACTGCTTCTCATAGCATTTCCACAGTCATGTGATCAAAATTTGGGGTGCTTGGCAACTGGCATGTATTTATGATGGTTGCAGCATCCAAGTAAAATCAATAGCGGAAACTGTATTTGCTTAATGACCGTGCAATTCACTTAACAACCATGGCAAAAAGATTATAAAATTGGGTGTGACTGACTTAACAATTGCATTGCTTAGAACTAAATTCCAGTTCCAATTGTGGTCATAAGTTGAGGACTACCTGTATAGTGGTCACATATAACTATTAAACTAAATGAAGACTACAGTAGTTCCTAAGGAAATAATGTATAGAGCAGTATGTAGATTATGGATTCATGTAACAATACTTCAAAGAAAACAATCAGTACTATGTGTGTGGTTGAATCTATCTCTCTTCATCTAAGCCCATGCAACTGGAATGCATGGAACAAATCACAAAATAGAAAAAGGAGTTATTTGGCTATGGGATGTTCAATTTACAGTCACACTGATGCATTTGTCAATGTTAAGATTCAGAGAACTCTAAATCCTTTAAAAGGAACAGTTGTATATTTAAAACAGTAAGTTTGGCATAGTGATTAAGGCACCAGGGCTAATAACCAGGAGACCAGTTCTAGTCCTGCCTTAGGCATCAAAGTTGGCTCGGTGACTTTAGGCCAATCACTCTTTCTCAGCCCAACCCACCTCACAGGGTTGATATTGTGGGGAAATAGGAGGAAGGAGGAATATTATGTACTGTATGTTGTCTGCCTTGAGTTACCTATAAAGTAATGAAGAAAAATGTTCCTATGGAGATTGTTGAGATAACATGTCAGTCAGCCAACAAATTCTACAGTTTTGAAACTATTCATATTAAAGTTCAAGATAAATATAATTTAGATATATCACATATTATTGAGATGAGGAAATAAAATTTCATTTGATAGCATGGCTGAGGAGATAAATTAGAAGCAGCTCAAAAGGATTTATTTCAGTCTTTAATGTTCAGTATGTGGTCCTTTTATTCTTTTCAATCTCTCACACCTGCTTTTGACAAGAAGTATTGCCAAGTATTTTAAAAGTATGTACTTCAGGGTTAAATAAATAGCATTTTGAGTAGTCAATCAATGGAACACAATAGTTTATTTAAAGATGAAGACGGTTTTAAAAGCATTTAAGAGCAACTCAGCAAGAATCAAGTCTTTTCAGTTACATAAGTTTACTGTTTCTGACAATTCAATGTTGCTACCAACAATTTTTCAAACATGATCTACTATGCTAAGAATAGTCTTGCAAATAGTCATTATGTAGTTTCTGGGTTAAATAGTATGAATACCTGTGGATTATATTCAGAACTGTATGAAATGTAGAAAGCTTTTATTTGTAGAATGCATGTGAATGAAAACGTAAAGGAATATTTGTTTTTGGTTAAAAGTTCCCTTCTATGTTCCTGAGTAAGTTATATGGAGATCAAGGACTGCAAGAAGAATGGGAAGTTCCCTTTTTCTGTTGAGTAAATAAAACCATCCTTTTCAAGGAGCTTTGTTCAATACAACTCTGTAACTAATCTTGTGAGTGAAACCAAGAAGTTTTCTAATTTCTCCAATTAAAATAGGAAGAAATAAATGTGGATATAAAGCTCATATGTTTCTACACATAACAGTGAGACGTATACCCAGGCACAGACTACAATACACATCATGTGCACATTTATAGCATGCAAAATGAAATGCCTAAAGTGATTATTGAATGTTGTGCCTGAATGCATTCCATCTCTCAAGGCTGTAAGGAACAAATCCTGCTCTCCAAATATTTCTGAACTACAACACACAACGCAACACAATACGCACACAGAAAACCCATTGGGTTAAACAACATTTAGCAGAATGTAGACAAAAAGTATGACATAGCCCAGAAATTAAAGGCATCGTTAAAGAAAAAAATGGAAACAAAAGTAGAACAGGTTATACAGACACTATCCTCTATAAGCTTTGCATATTTTTCTATCCTTGCAAACCGTTCTTGAATTCATCACATCTATCCAAATTTCTTTGCTTTTTGTTTTCTGAGAATCTTGCCAATTCCACTCATCATGGCTTTCTCAGTCTTCCTTTTCATTCCTCTTCATCTATTGCTTAGCAACTTAGTCCTTATTTACTTTATTATATTGGACACAATGTTGAAGAGGATTTCTGCGAATACCAGGGAACAGTCAAGAAACAAATTAAAAATTATCAAACAAATCAGCCAGAGGTCTCATTCAAGGCATAAATGACTAGGCTCAAGGTATCTTATTTCAGACACAATATGCAAAAACCTAACACTCTAGAGAAAGCTCTAATTCTGTGAAATATGGAAGGAGAAAGATCAGCAACAAGGTGAATGGACTTCCTTTCTTCCCTCTCTTTCCCTCCCCCCTTGACTTCCAGTCTCTACATAGATATGGTCAGAATAACTGAATTGCATATTTAAAGATTTACAGTTTCTGCATGGCCTTTTCTAAGTGGGCATGTGTGGAAAACTAGAGAGTTTTTGTGATGGACTGAGGTTTGCCAGAAAAAATCCATCTTGATGGAAACTGCAACATAAAGTCAACAATACAAATGGCAGATACTGAGCAAAAAACATCAAAATCAACTTTATAAACTATTAAATCTAATTCTTTGACCTGATATAGGAATAATGCCAAATCATTGTATAGTATTATAAGAAAATATGTGATAAACACTTTTGGGCTATATTCAGTTTTGTTTAAATCACATTGCCATGACCTCCAACATCACAAAACTATTATTCATCCTGTGAGTTCATTAAAGCAGGATCAATTTAATTGTAGTCTAAATTAAAGTATTGGTATAATAAACATCATTTGTAGTTTTCCAAATCGGGATAGAATGGGAAAAGAAAAGTTGGGGAATATTTAAGGTTCTAGTAATTATGATACCTCATTATTTTGAATGGCTCAAATTAAGCTGTACTATATAGACATTTACAGCATATAAATTAAGATATATTTATATCATTGCCTTTACTTATAATTAAATTGTAATTTAATGATATATCTATATCATTGATTTTTCTAATAGTTAAACTGTGAGTTCCTGATTTTTGTATTATTTATTGCTTTAAATGTTGCAACCTTCTTCATATATGGCACATTCCAGACATAGATGTCTATAATTCAATTCCCGTAGCAGCACTGTTTCTTCTGAATGGGGAACATGGCAGCTGTAGTTCAATATATATAATTTAGGAACACATTGTTGGAAAGAAAGAACTAATTCCAAGGCCATCTAAATTGTGAAATTACTGAGAACATGGGTTTTTTTGTCATTATGTGAAGAACAGATGAACAGCTAGTTATATAATCTATTCACTTACAAACATGAACTAAAGATGAGCTACTGCCCACACAGCTCAATGTTAATAGGAAGAATAAAACATGTAACCTGAGTAACCTATGAAAAAAATTATGCCATACTGATTCTTTAACAACTATTTACACAATCAGATTTGTATGAAATATCAAAAATGAACAAGATTACAGTATGTTAAATCCATGTAACAGAAAGATCCAGAACTTAGGTATAAATATGTAGCACATTATACATTATAATACAAGATATTACATGATATAGATTATTTTCTGCATGCTTAAAATGTATAATATTATACAGTAGAGGCAGAGGCAGATTAAGAATCTTAGTACAGTTTAAATAAGTCCAAAAAATTGTAAATTGGGTTTTCTACTTCGTCACAGAAATCTGACAGCAAATCCAAAATGGTACTTTTGGATCTCAATCTTGCTTTGAATTCCAGGACAGATAATAGCAAGAAATTATACTGATTCTTATTAGTCCTGCTTGAGGGCCAACTTGGAATACCAGTTATAATGTCCTCTATAATTGAAACATCAGACTTAGTTCTCTAATATAAACAACTTGTTAATCACATTGGCTCTCCATGGATCTCTTTTGCTATGTCATACCCTGCTCGTCTGGAACAAAAAGTTTCAAAATACATCACCTGTTTGCCTGTATTAGATAATCTTGCCTAGTTCTTGCTTTTTTGAACTTTGGCTAAAGATCTTAGAGTTTGATGATGTGCCATTTTGATTGCCACTACTGTTTCCTGTCCCATGCCATACATTTTTACAATTTATCAGACTGAAAACCAGTTTCACCCACAGAAGACCCTCTCTGGCCTGAAATGTATTACTCAACGCACATGTGGACAGTACTTCTATGAAAACGCAGAGACTGATAAATACTTTGGATAGAAATTTCCTTGCAATGACATGGATTACTATTATGTAAGGGTTTTGCCACTGGAAAAGGAAGCTGGGGAAAAATTCCTGAGCATTGTGTGTTCATTTTATGTAGCTGTGGATTGTGGCAACAGCCAAAATCTACAGCATACTCCTTGTATGTCTTTCTCATTCTCATTCCTTTTCCTCTCAATGTTTGCCAATTACTACACTAAAAAAACCTGAAATTTCAAACAAATATGACTACAAGAATAAAACTGCTTTAAGCACTTTAATGTCAGTTAATTGACAATATCAATACAGAAAACTTCATATACATGGTATTACATTTCTTTACAACAAACTGATGTTACATAAACCATATATATTAACAAAATACAAACTTTAAAGCTTGGTTCTAGAATCTACAGTCACTTTTTACTACATAATTAAGAATGCTGCTTAGCATGACTCATATGTCGTTCCTAGATTAGCACTATTCAAAGCTTGGAGTGCTTTTAGTAAAATAGATCAAGATTCACTTGTGGAATTAT
Source organism: Thamnophis elegans (assembly GCF_009769535.1). Taxonomy (NCBI): domain Eukaryota; kingdom Metazoa; phylum Chordata; class Lepidosauria; order Squamata; family Natricidae; genus Thamnophis; species Thamnophis elegans. The sequence continues at coordinate 27,279,444 of NC_045548.1, read as the reverse complement.
AGAAAATGAGAATAATTTAGAATAATGAAAGGCAAATGTGAATGAATAACAGCATAGTCACTGAAATAAATTATACACATGACATTTTTGTATTTTACTACTATTGTCTTCCAGCTCATAAAGAACAATGGACAATCTCATTATAATTTTTATAAAATTAACTTTATTTTAATTTATTAATTAAAAGGAATACTTTTTAACATTTGTGAAATAAGAAGTGCTATTTAAGGAAATATTTTTTAAAAACACTCATAAATTTACACTTTAAACAAATTAGCTGTGTTTTGTCCATAAATTCTTTGCAGTATAAATTGCAATGAATTAATGAATAGAAGCTGGTGCATTATTTAATTTTTATTAATCACATTTATATAGCCACCCATTTCACACACAAAAATTATTAAAAATATTTAAACGTCCCTAAAATGTGAACCATTGTAGCTTAAGTTGTCAGAAGAGTATTTGTAATTTTAGTCAGAACTGAGTAACTGGATCCATTTTTCACAGAGTCTAGGTTACTATGGTTTCCTATTGAATGCAAACTTGGAAACACAACTGGGCTAGTTGACTAATCTGAGAAATGGGCCAAAAATATAGTTGGTTGCGTTCATAAAACTTAGCTAAAAGGTTGTATATACTATCACTATTTTGTCAACCTTTCTAAGCATGCCACCCGTTTTGGAGTTTTGGAAAATGGCCCTTGTAATTTATAATAAGAGTCATGTGACTGATTCATTAATCATTAAACAAGTTTGTTAGTTCAGAGTACTATATGAATGTAGCCTAGGAACCATTTTGCAGCAATCAATTGGGATTCAATCAGCTTTACAGCAGTATAATGGCATAGCATGGGTTGCTGTTAATATATAGTATGCTACAGTCATTACCTATTTGAATAAATGAAGTACTTCCTTTCACTCTTCAATCAAAATAAAGCAGGAAGAAAGGAAACTTACAGATTGATAATCAAATTCCCCATAAATCTTTTTGATATGACACTGCTTCCAGAGCAGCCATCTTTATATCAATAAAAGCAATTCTTGGAATAGGATATAATATTACAAGACATTTGTTAATTATTTTTTCCCCAAACAATATGTGTATAGGTTAGAAAAAAACAGGCATTCTATCATGCCTTATTAAAGGTATGTTTAAAATTCTCTCATGCACAAACCTGGAGAGATGATTTCTTTTAAATATTATGAAGCCAGCAAGCAACCAGTCTGCTTAGAGTTCTGGTATGTATGTTATACGTAATGTGAGCACTAGAGCCTAAAATTAAAATAGATGGCTGCAGCAGGATAAAATAACCACTGTAATCAATAGTATTTTGCTTACAGTTAAACAATTTAAAACCCATTAGCATCAATGAGGACTGGAAGGACAGTTAATATTCTTTGACTTTGCTCTATCCAGAGCAACACAGAGTCTGAAAATTGTGTCAGATGCTACTTCTTTCTAATGTCTAATAAAATCAAAATAAAATTAGGTCTAGGTACAGATCATTCTCAAAAATGTTCTGTTGGGGATTATCAAAATAATTATGACCTAGAAAACAATTTACAGTTATATATTAGAAGCAATTAATTCATTTATTCTGCCTCAGGCATTCTTTTCATGTTCCAGATCAAATTAATTAGATACATTTCAAACTACCCATGTTGGCCAAGTAAAACAGAAGCATCTGCACTATGTACGCCTATCAATATATTTTATTATTTTTCTTAGTTGCATTATTAAAAAGGTTCTACAAATTCAGAATCTGACAAATAATCAACGTATAAGTGGACAGGTTATTTTTAAAAAGCAATTCTTTGGATTTTGGCTTAAGGATATAATTAAATGTCACATAACCCAGCAACCAAGGTTATAATACATGACTAATTTAAAACTATCATTGACAGATTAAAAGTTCCAGGCTCTTTTTTTAATCCAGGCGCTGCATTCAGTACAGAAGGAGATGACAGATGTTTTTGTGGAAGCACTGACCTAACTTCTCTTCTCATTCAGAAGCACTCAGGAGTACAGACACTCCCGAGAAGAGGAACACGGCAGCCTTCTGATCTCATGAATCTTCAAAGACCACCTGAGCATGTGAAACCTCTACATCATGCTTTCTTAATCATATCCATCAAAACAGTAAGTGAATTGTTCTAACAATCTTTTGTATTAAAACATATAAAGCTATGTAAAGTTAGTATTCAACTTAATATAAAAGAAATCTACCAAATGTATGCTCTTTGTTTTCAATTTTTTACCAGCTAAATATATGTTATCAATTTTTTATGATAAATCATCTAATTATATTTTGTTTAAACCAGTTCACGTTTTCACCAATGCCACAATCCATGTTTAATTAATTATTAATGAAACAAGCATCTCTTAAAATATGCCATAGTGGTCTAATGGTTACGGTATTGGACAAGTACCAGGGAAAACAGGGAAACCAATTTCAGATTTATCCTTAGTTATGGAAACTCATGATGTGATTTGGAGTCAGACATATTCTTTAGGCAATACCTATTGCACAGTTATATTGTAGGAGATATACGGTAGGTTGAGGGATGTTATAATTACCCAATGTTCCTAAACAAATGGTAGGATATAAAACTACCATAGCAATTTTTTTCTTCCAGCATTGATTCCTCCAAATCTGAGAAGTTTTTAATTATCTTTTATACTTAAAAAGAGGAAATATTTCTGTTTGATCTTTTTTATGAACTATAATGTAAAATTCTGGGGGGGGGGGATAAAAAAAGCTGTGTTTTTCAAATTTTACTTTAAAAATTGTTTGATAAAGAATTACATTCCAGCAGTATTTTCTTATAAATGTTTATTATCCTATGTTTGATCAAAATGTGAATATTGTCTTCATATCAGGTTAGTAGTATTTCAATAGACATAATCCAAGCTTGGTAAATAATTTTATGGATAGTCCTCAATTTACAACCATTTGTTTAAACACACTTCAAACTTATGACCTAAAAATGTGACTTATAGCCTGCCCTTGAACATATTGCTCATATCACTGTGGTCGCATGATCACAATTTGGGTACTTGGCAACCAGCTTCCATTTACAATAGTTGCATGGTCTTGCAGTCATGTGAGCAAAGTCAATTTGGGACTTTGGGGGATTTGGGAAGCCAAATTCACTTAACACCCATGTGGTTTGCTTAATGACTATGGTAAAAAGGTTACAAAATTGGGTCTGGTCCTGTGATAACCCACTTAATGACTGCACCACTTAGCCACAAGGTGCTGGATCCTATTGTGATCTTAAGTTCAGGACTACCTGTGGTTTCATTGTTATTTAAAAGTACAGTTTTTTTAATTGTCCCAAACGTTAACAATTGCAAACAGTAGATTATTGTGGGAGAGCTGAATTTTTCATTTAATTATAAACTATTTATCAAAAGTGTTGGAAAGGTGTTAGACAATGCATTCTTAATAATTTACAAATGTTTAAATCAAGTCTTGGAACCCAAACTATGAAGAAAAATTTAAATAGCACTCTAAAATTCTTAAGACTAAATCTTTGTGAATGTTCAAATGTTATAATGCTGATCATAACCTGAATGGTATATACAACTATTTCTTTTTTATTTTTGTATTAAATAAAATAGCAAATATGGCAGGTATTTTAATGATAAAATTTCCAAATGTCAAAAGTTGAAACATTTCTAAACAATGATAATCTAAAACAAAAAAGCTGCCTTATATTAAATCTCTCTCAGTGCTATTGAGTATGTCAGAAATTCAGGCTCATACATTCAGTATGTAAGAAAAATGCTGTTATGTCTGAACTTTAGTGTCACTAAAATACAGTGTCAGTGTTCCAAATATTATCCAGAATTAAATCAGAATTCGAGGCATAGCTTTCATCACGTTCCAATTTAATAAGAGAGACATGTTGGTACAAACTGTGGGAACCCGAATCTGAAAGCTTCCTGGGTTTCCACCCAGTTGAAAGTTCAAAACCTTGCCCCCCACAGCCACAAGTCCATCACATGGTCCAATGTCCCTCTGCCACACTGGCATTTCCACCCATCTAGTACCGGTCAGGTGCAGAGGTGCGGAAACAAAAGATGACCTTGGGCTTCTGTAAAGGAATGTTTTATTATGATAACAACACATTCTGCTCCTTACTATTCCCCCTCCTATTCCCCACTAATGAAACAGCATAGAAAAAATAATAGAAAATGTGGCAGGCCAAAGATCCTAAAAGGAATATGACTGCAGGCCTGACATACAGCTTGTCTGCAATCAGTTGACAGTTAGCCTCTACTCATTGCAGTCCCACACAACTCTTAATATTAACATAGGATACAGAACTCTCACAGCTCCCCTAAGAGTTCAAGCTTCATTCTGCGGTAGCAATTCATATTTTATTTACTTGAATTAACTATTCCCCAAATATGCTTAGTAGGACAACCTTCAGTCAGAAAACACAAGTCTTTCAGTAATAATGTTTTGTATTATCTGCTCCCCAATCCAATCCAAAATATTAGTTTTACATAGATATTATGAATTTCCTAAAGGACAGTGATGGCTAACATTTTTTGTGCAGAGTGCTGGATGCATGCCCATTTGCACAAAACCCCAAAATGCAATGTAAGTGCCCCCATGCATGAGCCCTTGCGCATGCGTACCAGCCCCCATACCCATTTTTGGCTTCCAGGTTTGTGTAGGAGGCTTTCCAGGCCCAAAATGGAGCATGAGGAGGTCCATGCCTTGTTTTGGCTTCTAGGTTGTTGCAGGATGCCTTCCAGGCCCAAAACAGGGTGGGAAGGGGGTAGACCACCAAAATACAAAGCGAGCACCCGTACATATGTGCCCTGTCCCCCACGAATGGACCTGAATACTAGCTGGCCAGCCGGGAGGCACGCTCGTATGCGCCATAGAACTGGGCTGGGGTGATGGCTGGTGTGCCTGCAGAGAGGGCTCTGTATGTATGCCATAGGTGTGCCATAACGGCTATAGGATTATTAAACTTTCCGGCCATTTGCACTGGGTGGCAATATTCATTGTTATAGTGACTCACAAACAAACACAAAATAAAATATAATATAATGCCTTAAATAAAACACTACAGAACATAGCTTTATAAAGCACTTTTTAAAATTCATCAAAACATCAAAATAATTGAGATAGCAGGATGGATGAATCAATTACAATGTTTTAAATATAGCGTTCCTTCAACTATTATAAGCATGTATTTATTTAAAACGCTTATGAAAATAAACCTGTTTTATACTAGAAAGTAACACAGGTAGCAAAATTCCTTGGAGAAAGAATTATATACCCATTCATCCCTCTCTGTGTTAAAATTCATTCAGCTGAATTTTAGAAAGAATATTTCTGAGCACCATCATAGATAAGACATAACCACCAGGTGGCACTCAATGTTTCTGAATACCTGTAACTTCTGGGAGACCTCAACCTGCCTTCCTTGGCACTATATGCAGAGTTATCTTAGGAGTTCATGGCATTTGGTAATAATCTTGTAAAGCTAATAATTCTGGAAATTGTTTATAATAGAAAGAAAACATATAGTAAAGGTGCCTTTTTTTCTATTCAACTTCTTATTTTCACTAAATATTACCAAATAACTGACTTTGTCCATATTTATAATTGTCAATTACTCTACAATATCTGATTTTAATACATATTTATTTATTTGACTTCATAGAGATGTTGTTACAAAAATGTTAGTTATATTCTTTTATATCTAAAAAGCTTTAGCAACAGAAAACATCTGTTACTAAACAGAAAACACTTATTTAACAGTTCAGGTCATGACTTCTAAATCTTTAGCAAAGTCATCATAACTTGGTTGTTCAAAATTAGCTACCATGTCTATTTTATTTATAGAAGTTAAAATTGTGATTATTAAAAAGTATGAAATATATTATTGATCTCATAAAAGTGCTTATGTATTTTAACAAGCTTCAAATATTTAGATGTTTTATCTTATTATATAATACATGGAAATATACTTTTCATCATTCTTTTAAAATGTTAATGAAAATCCCATTATGAGAACAACATATTCTTCATATTTGTTATTAATTGATGATGAGAATATATTTTATCTGATATTGGATGTGATTATAGCTATTATTACTAGTAGCCTTGACAAATTCAATTAATCACCTTTTAAGCTCATCCAAGTTGATGATCATCACTAGATCTTGTGGAAGTGAATTCCATATTTCATTATGTATGGTGGAAATAATTTCTTAATCCAATTACTGTATGTCTGAATTGAAGTTGTTATAATGGATACTATTCTACTCATTTGCAGTTAATTTCATTTTCAGTAGAAAGTTTGTAGATGTTAAACTATATTAAAACTTTTATCCAAAAGCTATATATTAAATTATTCAAACTATCACTATTTCATAACATAATTTATAATAAGTATTTTGATAAAACATTCTTTCTAGTTTTGCTGCTAAATTAGCAAAAGTAAAACTTATTTCCTTTTGTAAAATATTTTTGTTTCAGATGTTGTAATGACTATTCCAGTTTTAATACCCTCCCTCCTTTTTTGTAACCTCAATGTTTAACCAATGTTATTTCTTTTAATATTTTCTGTTCCTTTTAAAAATTGCATGTTTCTGGACTATATTAACAGTTTGTTCCCTTTTCAGCATGGCTTTGTAAATATAAACTCAGATTGTTGTTGGGGTTAGAGGGTTGACAGAGCAAATTAGCAGGAATGTGGGAATGTACTAGACAGTGGTGATGAAGAGGTTCATACTAAGGTATGAGGTGAATGTTGAGGGACTGAGAAGGAAGAATTCAAGTCAAGATATGGAAGAAAGCAAGCTGGAGAATAGGAGATGTAGTTGCAGGGAAACCAATCCCTTTGGAAAGGTCCACTGTTTGCTTCCCAGTTCCCCCAAACCTGAAATGGAGAAGAGATTGAGGAAAATATGATTAGCATTATTATGTTGAAACAGGGTGATGGGTTGACCCAGAACTTGGTAACTTTGCTGGAAGGCTCAGTTTGTACTCTTGTAGTGAAATAGAGGAGCAAATTCTAGTAGTGATGGATTAAGGAATATATAGCAGGAAAAGTTGGACAAAACCTTGCAGGGAAAGAGGAAAAAGAAAGGGAAAGGATAGGAAGCCATAATTTGTATTGAACCCAACTGCCAGACTGACTGCATCAGTCGAGGTTCAGACTTTGGCCTCAAGCAATTTATGGTAAATGCCAGGCTTCTCTGCAACATATTCATTCTTGACTTGGTAGTGAATTAATGAGCAGACCTGCCATATATTACCAAAATTTGTGAGTGAAGCTGGTGATATCATCTTCTTTATAGATTCCAAGTATATTATTTTCTCCCTATTGGCCAAGCACTCTGAATTAAGAAAAGTGGAATATAGATACATAGTTTTCTGCCGAAAAGAGATGACGAGGATACTATATTTACTCAATACTTACTGATATTAGGACAGGAACGTAAAGCTTTTTGAAATAAGAAATGATGTTTTGAGGACCAATTTTATAGTCACTTTTCCAGCAACTTCAATTTAGTCTGCATATGTTGCTGTTCCTGACTAATTATAAGGTGAAATGTTGTATATTGTGAGCTAATATTGATCATGTGCCAAATGTCATTAAGTTGAGAGGGATTTGGACAGGTATCCAGAAAACTGCAAATAAATCACCTCATACAAAAAGTTAGAGAGGAAAATAAAATGCATAATGATGTGTATACTACTGAAGACTCAATGTATAAGTTATATTTCTATATATAATAATTGGCTTGTTTTCTTAGTTTCTTTGATATAAGCTTCACATAATTGCCACGAGTGAGAAGAAACAATAATTCCTGATAGCAATAGCAGTATCACTTAGACTTAAGATGTAAGGCTAAGTCAACCTTGAGCGTGGTGAGGTTTGAAGTGCCAAATTGGATATTGGATAACTATGGATATTTCAAACAATTATTTATTTATTTAGTTTTTACTTTGTTTGTAAAGTTTTACAGACAATCTATAAGTAAAGGGAACAAGTCAATTTAATAGAAACATTTAAACAAAGCTGAACCAAATTTAGTTACCCAATCACTCTACAACTGTAGCAAAAGTAGAAAATTCTTTATGGATCATTGGTGTCACTTAAGAGTTCCAATTTGTAACCATATGTAAGTAAAAGAGGTGATGCAATAATATCACCAGTAGAAGCAGTGCTGAAAACTTTTTCATTGCATATTTTGCTCTGGAATAGTGAAATAACAACAAAGCATATAACTTACACTTTACTCCCCTCTATATTAGTGACAACACAGAATTATGGTCTCTGCAAATTGGCCATGGAAGAATCATGGACTCTATAAATAGAATCATTGCTTCAGTTTAAACTCAAAAGAAGGCACACCTCCTTTAATTTTTACATATAGAGTGTAAATGCAGTGCATGAGCACCTAAATTCCAAATATAATTCATCATCAAAGGAGGAGGAAAGAAAAAGTAGGATGGTAGAAGGTTAAGTCTATATTTCTATTAAAATGCCCATTGATTTTTAAACAGTTACTGTATGCAAAGGTATGCATGGCCTAAAAATGTTGCCTGATATGATTTTTTTCATTAGCATTGTAATGAACAGATGAGGTACTACTATGCAAATATGTGCTTGATTATTATTTGTGAGAAATATAATATAATGTGATTTTATTGCATATCTGTATGTAGTTTGCAATTTATTTTCTGATTTGAAAAATAATAGACAAGATTAAGTTAATTATATTTCAGTGATTCACTAGCATCTTATAAAAATTTATTTACTTCTATGTTTTAGATAGATAGATAGATAGATAGATAGATAGATAGAGAGAGAGATAGAGATAGATAGATAGATAGATAGATAGATAGAGAGAGAGAGAGAGAGAGAGAGTTTTAGAAGAATATAGATTACTTTTTTAAAAACTGGTAATAGAAAAAACAATAGAAACCTTAAAAATCAACTTTCAGTTTTATGTTTACTTGTGCAAAGACAAACTGAATAAAAATGCTAGAAAAGTGATAATTGAGAAACTATGTTAGTATAATTTTATAAATGAATTATGGAATACAGGTGGTCTTCATTTAATGATGGTAATTGGAACTGTCAACTCTGTCATTAACCAATGCAGTTGTAAAGCATGACATCACATAACTACAATGATTACAACAGAGTTTTGGCAGTTCCACTTGCTGTTGTTAGATGTATTCCATACATTTCCAATGCTCATATATATCACCATTTGCAATCTCCTGCTGGCTTCCCCATTGCCTTTGCATATCTGGAACCAGCAGGGAAGGTTGCAAATGGAAATGGCAATCATATAACCATGGGACATTGATGTTGTAACTGCAAGATGGCTGCTGTCATGGTGGGTTCTGATTTGGAGTCTGAGGAGTCTGATAACAAGCAGACAGTGTCAGTTCCAGAAGGTTGACAGACAATGAACAGCCATCTCCAGCATCACCAGATAGACTGCCATTTGATCTTAAGAAAAGAGAATGTTCCTTTCTACAATACTTTTTAAAATAGCCAAATATTTAGCTAAGGCATTCAAAATAATTTCAGCTGGATTCTTTCTCTCCCATTGTCCTTTCTTTCCTCATACCTTCTAATGATCAGGAGAAAATAGTAAAGCAGATTCGAATTATATGGGTCTAGTCCACCATTAGTAGTTTAACCACTTCTTTACTGTCTAATTAAATATGACAGCCTCTAGTAAAGTCATTTCAGTTATAGGTATAGCTATTTCTACAATCCTTCCTCTAAGGGGCATTATTTATTCTGGCTGCCTTACTCAGGCTGGCAGGGTGTTTTTTTAATCTACAGGCTTCTATACAGATTATTTTCGTTAGAAAAATTTGTCTCTCATCTCCCATCTTATTTGATGATCTTAAGAATTCACTCAGAAATGTTTCAGGTGTCTTGGCCTATCTTTCCCTGGAACCAACAAGTCTTCATAGACTTTCATTGTCTAGAATACATTTGAGATTCCAACCATCATTTTTTTCTTTCCTAAATCTCTTTCTTTCAAAATCTATCAGCTTTCTCTTCCCCTATGCCAGGGGTCTCAAACTCATGTCGTCACAGTGGCATCATGTGATGTATTGGGACTTTTTTTTTGCTAAACTGTGTGTGGGCATGGCCATGTGTTGTATCCACCGACGGGCTTGGAATTTTACAGCCCTGCCCTATGCAAACACACCACCTTCCCTTTCCAGTTGAGAATGTTTCTGTCTGTGAGAAATGTGTTTTTATATCTTTTTGTCTCATCTTATGTTAGCAGATAAAAAAAACATTCTTTGTATCTCTAAGCTCATTTCACAGGATGGTTGACAGCCGTTAACTACTACATACTGTCACAATGTTGTTAGAATATTCTAAATTAATTATTAAGAATTAGGAAGACATGGAATAGTTAATTGAAAACTATTTTGGCATCTATGTCACATTCCAGGAGATAAATCAGGATTCAGCAATTTCTTGTCTTTTTGAGTTCTATGTGTATTTTCCAGAAGAAATTTATAAGTTCAGCCAATTACTGGAGATATACTATAAAGCCATCACTCTAATTCACCTGATGTGATATTTCTCCTTTCCATTTATTAGTGTTAGGTTATTTATTTATTTACAAAGTCTAGAAGATCTTAAATTAAAAGTAGTAATATATCTAAAATTAGTATACTAATTTAAATAAGAAAAATTTTCAGCAACAATATGACAAATATAAAAGAATTAGCTTGATTGCCAGACAAACATTTAATTCAAAATGACATGACTACCGAATTTCTGCATGATAATGTCTCCCAGTATACTAATAATTCAGGAGTGACTTCTGGAAGTTTGCATATAACCCTAATAATATTTAGTAAAAGAATAATATAATGGCATGATCTGAATCATCTTAATGAGAAGAATCATTTCATATGCCTTGTCTCCTGCTGAAGAAATGTAGATTGCATCTACTTTTCAAAGGAAGAAAGTAAAACAGCATCGAGGCTTCAGATAAATAAAACTTTTTTTTCCAAAGATGAACCATTAAATACTTTAAGGGCAACTGAATCTATCAGGGAATGGACAGACTTTTAAAATAGAAAACTTTACTGCTAATTTTAATTATTAATTTTACTAATTTTATTAATTACTAATTTTAATACCTTATTTTAATGCATCTACATTTGATACATGAACATATATCTATCAAGCAGTAACAGACACTGAAACAATTTTAGTGCAGACTGAAAATTACTTTTATCAGAAACACACCCACAAATGAATCTTGCACATCTGATTGTGCTACCTTTTCATCCTCTTTTACCCTCAGGAGAATTGTCTGTGTGGTTGTGGGGGTTTGGCTGGCTGCTTGAAACTTTTTACAAACTACTTTCCTGGTCTGGGCTCAAGTTTCATTTATTTGATTGTTACCTTGGCAATGGATCTTCCCTTTGTTCTTTAAGGCCATTCACTACAAAATTCCATGGAATGACTGACAAAAGGGTAGCTTTTGCTGAAAAAAACAAACTTTGTTTTATAGCCTGTCAACCTGTCCCCTCCCCTTCCCCTCAAATTGCATCAAGTAAGGAAGGTTAATATTGGTAAGGTGACCAGACGTCCTGATTTCAGCGTGACAATCACGCTTTATAACAATTTGTCCCGTTTCCCGCCGCGTTTTTAAAAAGTCCCGATTTTCCGGCTTCATGTTGAAAGCCCAGTGGATTTGCTTAAGAAATCCTAACCGGGGCAAGACAAAAGACACCCTGTCTAACTAATCTCTCTCTCTGTCTCAGTACTTTCATTAAAGATATTAAAACTTTAAAGCAAGAAAACGGACCCCCCCCGCCCCTTTTACTCACTTTATAAGAAAAAATGACCCATTCCATAGAGCTGCAGGAAATAGCTGGCTAGAGAGGGAAGCGACTGTTACTTCCTGGATTTTCCAGAGGGGAGGGGCACGGAGTTTGGAGTTCTGCTCGTTTGGGAAAAATGGTGGCTCTTCTTTTTTCTTTGAAAAATATTTCCCTGGGACTATTTAACCATTTTAATTTGCTCAGTTCTTTGTATTAACATCTACATCATTCTGGATTGACTTGGAGTGTCTGCCTACTGGTAAGTGGGTTTTTTTCTTTTATTTTTTAATGTATTTTAAAATAATATTTTATTTATTGTGCATAGGATTTATTAAAATAGTTTTATTCTGTGTGGATTTAAGTTAAGAACTCCCTGTTATTAAGCTTTCCTCAATTAATCTCTGAGTAGATTCCCACCAACTTCAAGATCCCAAGGGCACATCTTGGAAGCTACATCTTTGCTTAGTTTATAGATGATGCCTTTCCTTAAATATGAAATAAATACATTTATTGTTCAAATGTGTACATCTCAATAGAAATGACTCTCAGGGGTGACAACAATCCACTAAAATTATAATATAAAACAGTAATTACAAAACAAGAGCAACTGTTATGAAAATTATTATTAAAAAATAAAGAATAAAAATGGAGTTATAAGTATATTAATTGCCGCAACCACAATACAATACCTCGCTCCTTCTTTTCATTAAACTAGACATACCCAATTCCAAGGAATTAAAAGACGCTTGCTCCTGGGGTGGAAAGCTATGGCAAATCTAGACAGCATCCTAAAAATCAAGGTGACCAGATTTTCAGTAAAGAGGGACACCTTTGACTGGGGGTGGGGGCTTGATTAAAAATTTTATATGGAGCAACAAAAATTTTCATACAACGCAAAAATAGTATTGTAATATTTTTTTTATTTCAACATAACTACAATTTACAAATATAAATTGTAACTGTTGCCAAACATCCAAATTTTGATCGTGTGACCATGAGGATGCTGCAATGGTCGCTAAGTGTGAAAATGGTCGCTAAGTGTGAAAAATGGTCATCAGTCACTTTTTTCAATGCCATTGTAACTTTGGTCACTAAGCCCATTATATCACCTTTCTTGCCACAGTTCTTAAGTGAATAACTGCACCTGGTATTTTGTATTTTGGATAGAATCTTTTTTAAAATTTGTCTAAGACAATTTTAAAAAAGGATTCTATCCAAAATAAATTGAAATGAAACCATTTTTAAAAATTCTATGCACAATACTTTGAAATATATTGTGCATAGAATTTTTAAAAATAGTTTTACTTCAATTTATTCCGTGTGGAATAGTTTGAAATGTTTTACTTCAATTTATTCTGTGTGGATTCTTTTTTTAAATTGTCTTAGACTATTTTAAAAAAGATTCTATCCAAAATACAAAATACCAGCTGCAGTTATTCACTTAAGAACTGTGGCATGAAAGGTGGTATGGTGACCAAAGTTACAATGGCATTGAAAAAAGTGACTGATGACCATTTTTCACACTTAGCGACCATTTTCACACTTAGCGACCGTTGCAGTATCCTCAGGGTCACGTGATCAAAATTTTGATGTTTAGCAACAGTTACAATTTATATTTGTAAATTGTAGTTATACTGAAATAAAAAAAATATTACAATACTATTTTTGCGTTGTATGAAAAATTTTGTTGCTCCGTATAAAATTTTTAATCACACCCCCCCCCCCGGTCAAAGGTGTCCCTCTTTACCAATCTGAAAATCTGGTCACCTTATATATTGGTGAATGTTAGGTAAACTGTTAAGTGTCTGGCAAGTAATGGGCACTTAGTTAAGACAAAACTGGAAAATGATTATCTAATTAGGGCTAGAAAAGGAAGTTTGTTATCTCACAGCTAGTGAGAATAAATAGGAAGAGTTAGCTTGCCTAAGCAACATCTCTTCTTAGAATTAATTAAACAATGTGGATCAAATAGATAACACATGTCCTATACTATTAAACAATAAAGAACAGGTGTTTCCCTTCTGTGTGACATCCCTAAGGATAGAGGAAGAAACTAATATCCATTTAGTCTTCTCAAGGGTAAACAGTCTTATTTCTTTCAAACTCTCTTCATAAGACTTGGTTTTGAGTTTCTAACTATCTTCACAGGTTTTTATCTAAAATGGTTGCAGTTTGTCTGAATCCTTTCTGAAGTGTAATGCCTCAAACCAGTAGGCTTGACTCTTTTCTTAACACATCCATGCAGAGATGTTTGCTTTCAGTTCCCGTCTTATAAAACAAATCTTCCAATTTAGGAGAGGGTGGAGCTGTTTTAACTCTCCTTCCCGGGGAGCACCAAAATTGGAACTTAGAAGGGAAAAATACCTGCTGGCTCCAGGTGGTCAGTTACTGTTCCATAGTACTCTTAACACCACATGCTACTCTTAACACCACTTGCTATACTATTAGCTCTGTTAGTGAAGCCATAGCATAGAAGCGTGTATGGAACGGATTGCCAGATGTCATCAAAAATTTGCACATTGCTGTATGTTAATTAGTGTCTTCCAGGCATGACTAATGTGGGAACATTGTGAATGCTGAGAAATGATAGTGTTGCTAAGGAATGCATGGGATTAGCCAACATGGTTGCTATGTTAACGCTGTTTTCTACTATTGCTTCCACTGCGCTTTTTGCCCTGTTGCTAGAGTATCTCAGGATGCAGAATCCTAGAAATGGCCTAGAAATGTGGGTGGTTGCCAAGTGCCCAAAATTCAGATGTGTGATTACAGGAGGGCATTAGAACTTCAGAATCGGGTCATACATACCTTTGCAGGGAGGTCCATTGTAAGCTCGAATGTTCACAAATTGAGTACTATCTGTATCTTAGATAACTAATACAGCAAATGTATGGGACTAACTAGTTACTAATAGTTGAAAAACAATCTGCCAAAAAACCTAAGAATTCACTCTTTTAGGATAATCCCAGTGATTTCAATAAAATTAAATAGTATTTTCAAAGAAGATTAAATAAAGTTGGTCCTTGCCTTCAAGCCCACAAGTACAAACATTTACACAAAATAATTGCCTATATTATTATTTCCTTCATTTTCAAACAATAATTTATCAATGGAAACTTATAGAGTACATATACCTTTTTGCCTAACTATTATTATATCCTCATCCAAATTTCAAAAGGGTGTGCCAGTATAGTAACATTTTAAGTGAGGCAAAGCCAACGACTTCCTTACAACTTAACTTTAAGTAGAGCATAGAAAGTTACCACTTAAAGCACATAGATATTAGACTGACAATGCAGGATATACTGAGGTCATAGCTTTTCCAGCTATAATATTCATCTGTTAAATCTAGACCATCAAAGCAAACAAGGAAATAAAAATCTGTAACTCTGAATTGTGATGCTAAAGAAAATTGCTGAGAAGATATGATTGTAAGAACAACCCAATACTAGATGAAATAAAACATGATTGTTTAATTACTTAAGGCTTTATTTAAAAAATCTAAAGCTTAAATGTTTTATACAAAAAATGAACATCAAGGGTTATTGGAGAAGGCCTGATGCTTGATAAAAATCATAGGAAACTGAAAAAGGCCAATGGAAGACAAGGTAACTAGATACTATTCCTGATGAGTTTACAAGAAACAGTTACTGACAGACAAGCTTGTTGAAGTGATGTCCATTGGATCATGAAGAATCAGAAATGACTGGATAACAACAGATCCTTTTTGTATGAAATAAAGTTATTAGGGCTTCTTTGTACTGATAGTTGTTCTTGGAGTAAAAATATAAAAGAAGGTATACCAGTAGTCCTCGATGTATGACCACAATTGAGCCCCAAATTTCTATTGCTAAGCAAGACAGTTGATAACTGAATTTTGCCCCATTTTATGACCTTTTTTGCCACAGTTGTTAGGTAAATCACTTTGATTGATAAGTCATCTTGTAAATCTGGTTTCCCTCATTGCTTTTGCTCTTGCTCGTTGGAAGCTGGCTGGGAAGGTTACAAATGGTGATCACATGACCCCAGCGGAGTGCAACTGTCATTAATACATGCCAGTTGCCAAGCTCCTGAATTTTGGTCATGTGACCATGGGATGCTGCAACTATTATAAGTATGAAATCCAGTCATGAATCATTTTCAGTGCTGTTGAAGCTTTGAACAATTGTTGTAAGTGAACATTGGGGAGGGTTGATAATGCAATATTATTTAGAACAGTGTTTTTACTTCAGCAGCTTTAGTTGTATGGATTTCAGCTCCCTGAATACCCCAAGTCTGTGGGCAGCAAATAAGATTGCTATCCCATTAGATTTATTGCTCCTCTAAAAATACATTCTGTAATCTTTTTTCCAAATATGTCATATAATCTCCAGTTGCTGAATTTGGGGATAACTGAAATTAACATGGTTTACACTAATTTACGTAACAATGATATCATAAATATGACTAGCCAAAAATTATTACCAAGTTAATTTATTTAATTAAGCAAGTTAATTTTTTAAAAGTAGACCATAGAAAGATAAGAGTCAGTGCAGATAATGGAATCTTTTAAGGATTTAAATAACCTCAAACAACCATAGTGTAACCATCAATATCATTAGGTATATCATTAATTAAACAGATTAATCCATGGAAATAATCCCACACAATATTCCAGTTTTCCTCTTTATTTTATTTAACTTAAATGTCATGGAAAACACTCTTTGCTTCTCAAGCTTCCAGTGATAGAACTGATTTATGACTCGGCATTGCTTTATATTCCATAACAAATACTCATAAAGTCTTTAGTGCAACAATTTAAAATGAAAAAAGAACATAGATGGGAGGAGGTATGTTTGCACATCTGGAATAAGGATTGGGGGAGATTATTCTTTTTTTAAGTATTGCTTTTATTATTTGCAACAATCACATTATGAGCACAAATGTTTGCAAACATATTATCTCTTGCTCTATGGATTACTTTATATACAAGAGACCATCATTCTTAGATTTTCCCCCTGAAATAATGGTTAATTAGGCTAGCGACAAAGGTTATATTATATGACATTTCTCAGATAGCTTTGGAACCTTGTAATATAATGAAGTAATTTTACTTCACCATACTTTCAGGGTGGAAAATCTCAATATTTAAGGTGGTATTTTTGTTATTGTTCTCCAAAATACAATGAAAACTCAACGCTTCAAAGTTGCTTCCACTTATAGCTAGCTACTTTGAGATATTAAGATGCAGACCAAACTCTATGTATTTTTTTAAATTTAGACAATTGGTTCAAAATGGAGCTTACTGAGCCTCTTTCTATTAAGAGTCTAGAGTTTTGATTTCAATTTTTAAAATTCTACAATAATGAATATGTTATAAATTAAATAGGTGGTACTTGCTTAATGACACTAATTGAGACATCATCATCATTAACTGACATGAATTTAAGTTTAAAAAAACAGGACTGGGCAGCTTGACAATGGTAGTTCCAGCAATTCTGGTTTCCATTTTTCAAGCAAGGCCTATGCAGCTTGTTAAGTGAGACTAAGTAATCTATTCATATAGATTACAATTTGTAATCTTTCTGCTAGCTTCCTCATTGGCTTTGCTTATTAGAAGACACAATGATGGTGAGATGCTTATGACAAAGTCAATGGGGAAGCTAGATTCTTTTAACAAGCATATTACTAACTTAACTACTGTAGTGATTCACTTAACAACTGTGGCAAGAAAGGTTGTAAAATGGGGCAAAATTCACTTAGCAATGGTCTCACTTAGCAACAGGAATTTTAGGCTCAATTGTCAATTGATGTTGTGATTGCAAGCCAGGACCATGCACCTGGATTGCAATTACATGACCACAGGGATACTGCAACAGCTGTAAGAGTTAGGTCCAATCATAATTACCACTTGTTCTGTGCCACAGTAAGTTCAAAGTTTGTGGAACAAGTAACCATTAAATGAGGAAGAAAGGAGAAAAGTCCCTGAGGAAACAATTCTGCTAGTTGTTGACATTAATTCCATATAACATAAATACATATTTCTTCTTTCACCAGAAGAACATGGGTAAAAGCAAACATACAGGCCTAGGCATCTGTTACAATATCATATCAGTATGATGACAAATGTAGAAATGACTTTATTGTAGAAAGATGCAATTTTGTAATTTGTATCAAAATGCAACTCAATAATACAAGTCATGTTATTTGTGTTATCTCTTAAGGTACCTGTCATCATGGGCTTCCCAACAGATACCCATCAACATAGTCATTTCTGTACTATTCAGATCATGTATGAATCAGCCAATGGCCTTGTTTTATAACATGCTTAACTGGGTCAATGAGTGGAGGGAAGTTAATGTATGTGTGGGAATACCAATAAAAAGGTATTTGATTCATCAACCATCCCTAGTGGGGTTAAATTGAATCAAAATAGACCCAATCATCCATAAGATTAAACTAACTCCACCCAATTATCCATGAGTCAATGGATTTAATTTGCATATGTCAACTAAGAAAAACATCTGGAGAAAAAGAGTAGTTGAAAGACCCCTAGTTATCAGTAGTAGAGTCCAGGCAACTACCAAACTTGTTTTTACAATACTCATCAACTTCAGAGGAATGAAGCCATCCCATTGTCAGGATACAAACAATGGTAGCAAATTGGGAAAAAAATCTCAGCAGAACCTCTTGTGCCTAAGTCACTGAAGCAGTCTCAATCTCATATGCTCATGTCTGTCTCCAAAGGCAAGCAAACACCACCATTTTAAAGAACAATTTTGTCCCCTGAGATGTTACTGGGAATCCAACCAATGAAATCTAGTTTTGCCTGGAAAAATTACATTGTTTCATAGATTTTATAGCGTACTCACTTTGGCAGCCAAATACATACCAACTTTTTTTAAAAAAATCCAGAAATATCTATGCCTAATACACAGACAAACTTTTTCAGCATTTAGCCAGAATGAAGACATCAACACTTAATATCTCTCCATTGTGAGTCTGCTGTCTCGACTGAAGAGCTTTTCTTTTCTGCACTTCTTATGGCTAAATGAAGTTTTTCCTTTTGCTTTTGGGTTTTGAAGCTGTCTGATTATAGGTTGTTGGCAAAACTGACATTTCTGTCCTGACAAACTCTGCACTCATCTTAACTCCCAATGCAATTCAAGATCAAATAATGAAGTAATTTTTGTCTACATGTCTACATTTATATGTCTTGCTTCAGAAGCTGCTTAATTGTATATCTACTGTTAGATCGGGTAATGGACAGGCACACACAGGCTAACGGTAACAACAGCTCTTTATTATAACACAAGTATGAACAATCCAGTGAAGGTTGAGTCTGACAGCAGCTCTTTTATAGGGAGCTGTCAGATCCTTTGACCAATGAGATTAAACCTCTATTTCCACTGGAACATAGGATCTTGGTGGAAACCATTATAACTGAAGCTAGTATCTAACACCCCTCCCCTCTTAGATGGGATAATCCTACTGGTAACATAGTCATGCAGGTAGGCGGGCTTTTTGGTAACTCTGCCAGACCTGCGCAGTTCAGTCGGAGGGTGTTCTTTGGACAGGTCGGACGGAACTGTTTGCTCCGCAGCTCTGCTTGGTGGAAGCTCCTGGAGCCTTTCACAGGCCGTGGCTGGAGCTTCTAGAGCCGGGTCACTCGGAGCTCACTGCGGGCCTGCAACACAAGAAGCTAAGTATCCCGGTGATTTCGGGTTTGAGTTGGCTGTGGGAGGAGTGACTTTGTGCTCCTTTTGGTTAGGGCTTTGGCTAATTCGAGCAGGAGTTACCTCTGGCTGCCTAAGAGTGGAGTTGGAGAGGCGGCCACGGAGTTGGTCAATGTGCCTTCTCCAATTCTGACTGGCCTCGAGCTCTACGAGATAAGAGCGAGGCCTGGTGATGCCTATCACTGGCAGGAATCCACAGAGTTCCCCCGGCATAGTTGTGAGTGTAAACTGAATTCCCTACGCTAAAGTTCCAAATGTTGCTTGTGGAGTCAAGAGGCCACTGCAGCTGGCTGTAATTCCGCTCGGCAGCGGACAAGGTCCAAGAGTAAAAGGCTATGGGACCCTCAGTTCCATTGGGCATGCGTTGGCTGAGGATGGCTCTGACGCTAAATGGGGAAGCATCGCAGGTCAACACCAGTGGCAGGACTGCACCAGAAACGTGTCTGCTGACAGAAGTCTTTTTACTGCGGCAAATGTGGCAGCCTCGGCTCTGTCCAGGACCACTTCGCATTCTTTGCCAGGAGACGATGAAAGAGCTCAGCAATGGTGGCTTTCTGTTTAAGAAAGACGCTGTAGAAATTAAGGAGCCCGAGGAACGCCTGCAGCTCAGTTTGATTGCGAGGTGTAGGGGCATCCTGGATTGCTTTAATTTTTGTGGTTAGGTGAATCCCAGAGCTGTCGATTAGATACACTAAGAATTCAACCCTTGGCATGTTAATTTGGCATTTTTCTTTTTTGAGATGGAGGCCTTTGTCTCTAATTCTGGCCAAAATGCTTCGTAAACATTTGAAAAGTTGTGCCTCATTTGCAGCCGATACCAAGATGGCGTCAAAATAGGGGCTGACTCCTGGAATCCCCTGCAAAAGCCATTCAATGACGCTTTGGAACAGTCCAGGGGCGATACTAACTCCAAATTGCAGGCGGTGACATTTGAATGCACCTCTGTGCATCACAATGCTTTGGGCCTCCACCATAGCACCATCTACAGGCAATTGTTGGTATGCCTGCACCATGTCCAATTTAGCGAATACTTTGCCGGGGCCTAATGAATGTAATAAATGCTGTACAATAGGTACAGGGTAAGCGCTTTGTTGTAATGCTTATTGATAGTGCATTTGTAGTCCGCGCAGATGCGGACTTACCGGTCAGATTTGACAGGTGTCACTATAGGGTCTCCCAGCATGTGTGATCAACCGGCTCTAGGATTCCCTGGCCTACAAGCTTGTCAATTTACAGATCGATTGTGGGGTGGAGAGTGAGAAGTACTCTCCTGGACTTTAGCTTTATGGGGGCTATGTTGAGGTCCAGATTAAAAGAGATTGGAGTCCTCACATACTTACCCAGACCGGTGCCAAAGACGTCCTCGAACTCCTTAAATATTGCTTCAGCGCTCTAGTCTTTCAAGGCATTGATACCGGTCACTTCTAGCCCCAGGGCTTCAAACCAGTCAAGCCCCAGGAGACTCTGCAGGTCCCCGCTGATCACCGTCACTGAGAACTGGCCACTGTAGTCTTTGAATTGCACCCGGAAGGTGCCCTGGCCCACAATGGGGACTCGGTTCCCCTGGTAATTGTGAAGGTGGATGTCAGGGGTGCAAAGATGCTGCTTCTTTAGGCTAGGGATAGCCCGCTTGAGTGTGCACCATGGCATGATGGTCAGTGATGACCCCATGTCAATCTCCATCTCACATGGAAAGCCCTCGATGACGACTGTGACCTTCAGCGTTTTGGGCCGCCTAGTGTGGACTTGGCCAATTGAGGTATGGTGGGTGACTCTGGTGTCGCCGTCTAAGCACTGTGGTGGCTTCTGCCATGCCCCTTGGTTCGACCTCTGCTGGTGGTTAGATCGGCTTTTTGGCTGCCAGGTCGTCGTTTCTACAAACTTTGGTGATGTGGCCCTTTCGTTTGCAGCACTGGCAGATAGCATTGCGGAAACGGCAAGCCGATCGGGCATGGTCTCCTCCGCAGCTAGCACAAGGCGGGAATCATGGTTCAAATTTGTGTGCTGGCTTGGTGTGGCTACTGAGCATGCGCTAGCTGTCATCTTCTTCACCTTCAGAGCTCTCGGCCTCTGCAGCCTCGCGATGTACGCGTGTGCTCTTCCACTATCTTGTGGAGTGCTTTGGTGCTGCAGGGTCTCTATAGACTTGATGACCGATTCTGATGCTCTGGCTTCGTCCAAGGCAATTTGTAGAGTTGCTGCAGGGTCTCTATAGACTTGATGACCGATTCTGATGCTCTGGCTTCATCCAAGGCAATTTGTAGAGTGAGGTTAGATTTGGCAAATAACCTCATCTGTAAATTAATGTCCCGCACACCACATATGCTGCGGTCAAGAATAAGTTTGTCTAGGTCTCGGAGCTCGCAGTATGCTGTGGCCTTTTGTAGCGCCGCAACATACTTGTTGATCGATTCGCCTTCCTTCTGGTTACGAATATTAAATTCGTGCCAGTGGACATGCTTAGACAACTTGGGAGTGTAGTGGGTCCTCAGCATTTGCTGGTGCATGGACCAAGCAACCAATTGTAGTGGCATTGGTTCAGAGAGGTCTTTGGCAGTTTTGAACACTTCCCATCCACAGTAATAGAGGAACGTGTTCTTCTTGCGGCCTTCAGAAAGGCCCATGAGGTCGTTGGCTTTGAGGAAGCAGTCGAACCTCAGCATATACGAGTCCCAGTGTTCGGTGACTGGGTTATATAGAGTCAGTGGGGCATGCATGACCATTTTGTGTTCTGAGGGCATTTTGAGTTTGCTGCTCAAAAATGGCTGCTCGAAGCTGCTCTGAGCTCCGGGCTGGATTTACTTGCTGGATTGTTATGCTCTTTTTGGTTCACCTTGTTGCTTTCCAATCCCATCCTTGTTGCCAGTGTTAGATCGGGTGATGGACAGGCACACACAGGCTAATGGTAACAATAGCTCTTTATTATAGCACAACAAGTATGAACAATCCAGCGAAGGTTGAGTCTTGACAGCAGCCCTTTTATAGGGAGCTGTCAGACCCTTCGACCAATGAGATTAAACCTCTGTTCCCAACGGAGCAGAGGATCTTGGTGGAAACCATTATAACTGAAGCTAGTATCTAACATCTACAAACTGCCAAAACTATTTGGGGTCATGTAGAACTGGTCTGAGAAAGAGAAAGGTTTGGTTAAAAAGAGGGAATTTGGAGGTATATAGGAGTAAGTGGGAACTGTTGGTAGATCTTGAACCTATGATATTTTAGATTGAGTCAGCAAATAAAACAGCGGAAGATGCTTTCACAAACATCATTTAGGAAGTTGTATCATACTGAGTATTTTTAATACTTATTATTGTTTATAACATATTTTAAATTGCTCCTCTTCCCACCTCACTGGAGAGACTACTTGGTTGAGAAAAACAATATCCTCTGCTAATGAGGCAAACCATCATATTTATTGAACATTATTATGTACTGAATCCAGGGCTTCTTTATTATTCAAAATGATGTAATCATGAGCTATACAAAATAGATAATTATGAAGTAGATGAGGTATAATCACAACCATAACATTTCAATGTTGGGGAATTTCCTGCTTTGTATCATTTAGTCTTTAAATTAAGAGCTATTCAACAACTTTCTGGAAACACTCTTCAGGATACTGTTAACAAGCATCTGCTCTTTTCTATTTCCTTTTAAAGTTTCTAAAGTTTGAAAATTAGTTATACCATACATATACTTCTATGAGTCATTTATTTAACTGAACAGCTGTCTCCTAATTAGCAAAATGGTCTTCATTTTAAATTATAAGATAAATGAACTTGCAAAATGAAGAAAAGCATTTGCATCAAAACAGTAATCTATAAAGGTCAATATATGGATTTATGTTCCAATGAGCATCTAACCTTGTCTATTGTCTGAGCCAAATAATTTTCTACTGTGCAAGATGATTCTAACAAGCGCTTACAGTTTTATAGAACTACCAACACTAATTAAATATAAAGTGATACAATTCTTTTGTCTCTAAGGAATGTTTGTATGCTGAAATGATTTTTTAAAAGGGAAAACATAGAAGGCATACAAATAGAAGGCAATAATCCCTGGGGCTCTTTCTTCCTCTCTTGTAAATTACATGTGTTTCAATCCACTCGGTATTTTAAGTGGCTTACATTATTTTTAAAAATAAGCTCAATCAATATAACAAGAAAACAAACAATCCCAGCATCCAAGAAATAACAAATCATACATAAATCTATAACAACTGGGTTTTACAGGCTTTCCAGAAAAGAATAGGGTAGTGGTTAGAGTTAAGGTCTCATTCTTTGCTCCACAATAAATGTATCTAAAGGAATCAGTATAACTGTCTGCTAGAAGCATTGGAAAAATGGAAACAGAATCAGTCACTGTTAATTTTGTTTAGCTTACATTAAATATAAGCATGGCTTATGTACAGGAAAAAAGATCAAGGTCAAATTACTCTGATATTGAAAGATATGCATTGCCTTCTGGGCTCAGTTTAAGGAGTTGATTTTGACCTCTGAAGGTATAAACAGTTTATTGCCTGGTTATCCAAGAAACTGCTTTACTTGCTATGAGACTGACAGCTCACTATGTTTTACAGAATGTAAAATGAGGTCATTGTCTCTCATGGAAACATGAATAATGGCTTTTCCTTGTAGTGCTCAGTTTGTGAAAAGTGCTTTTTTCAGAGATAACATTGGCCCTTACTCTAGGCTTAATGCCCAACCTTCATATTGATTTTAAAAATTAAAGTTATAATTGTTCAATATATTTCATTAATAATTTTAAGATAATTTCTTAATTTACATAACATCATGGCTAGAGGTGGTTTTCAGCAGGTTCTGACCAGTTCTGGAGAACTGGTAGCGGAAATTTTGAGTAGTTTGGAGAACTGGTAAATACCACCTCTGACTGGCCCCGCCCCCATCTATTCTCTGCCTCCCGAGTCCCAGCTGATTGGGAGGAAATGGGTATTTGCAGTAACCTTCCCCTGGAGTGGGGAGGGAATGGAGAGTTTACAGTATCCCTCCCCTGCCACGCCAACCAAGCCACACCCACAGAACTGGTAATAAAAACTTTGAATCCCACCACTGATCATGGCTTATCTAATGTATATATTACCTTAACGTTATTCATGGCGAGTTATGTATATGTAGGGCAGCATTCATCCAGCATTCATTTCTGAAGACTATTTATATTCTAGATCTCTTATGTGCTATGCCTTTCATTCCTATGCAGAAAAGTTTCAAGTTTTGATTTAAAATCGGTGTTTTGAAGATAGACATTTTCTATCCCTGATAATAATAAGACTTGTGATAGGTTAAGGCTTTTGAAGTACAGTATGTTACTGAACTACACATTAAAAGCTCCTTTGTTATTCCTCTTGTATCTGTTTTGCCCCTTATTATACAATTTAAAGAACGGTGCCTTTGTGAAGTATTGCCAAATAGACCTTTTAACAAGCCAATTGCTCTCATGCTGATTTCATTGATGTTCTTTTGTTTTAGGAAAGGTGATGAACTATCAAAATTAATGATTTACTTTATATATTCTAAATATTTCTCCTAGTGCAAAAAATGAGGGACTTAAATTTTGTCTACCCTATGGAATAAGATAGATACATTTGACTCCTGCAGGACTTCACGGAAGCTGTGAAGTTAGGTCATAGAGTGTTGCTTATCAATGCCACTTCCTTCCTCAAAAGCAACATGCTTATACAAACTAACTTTGCCAAATGGGAGCAAAATATATTATTCAGTTTTTTCATTGCCTTCCTATAATCTGTGTTTACAATAGGAGAATTTAATGCTGGGATTGGAGCAAATGATTCTGCCTTATTTGCAATCTTCTATCATTCATCTTGAATATACAGATAATCCTTGATTTACAACCCAATTAAGCCCAAAATTCCTGTTGCTAAGCAAGACAGTTGTTAAGTGAGTTTCTTCCATTTTATTACTTTTTTGCCATAGTTGTTAAGTGAATCATTGTAATTGTTAAATTAGTAATGGTTATTAAGTGAGTCTGGCTTCCCCATTTACTTTGCTTATCAGAAGGTCACAAAAGGTGATCAAATGACTGTGGGACACTGTAACTGTCTAAATTTGAGTCAGTTGCCTAGAATCTGAATTTTGACCTTGTGACCCTGGGAATGCTACACTGGTCTAAAAAAAACAAGTCATTTTTTTCATTGCTGTTGTAACTTTAAATATTGTAAATGAACTGTTGTAAATGGTGGACTACCCGTAGTTTACTATACTACATTAAGAGCTGCATCAGAAGTGGGTTCCTATCAGTTCGGACCAGTTCGACCATATAGGTAGTAACTCGGCTGGACATGTGACTGTACCAGTTCTATCCTGGGTGCCGCCATCTTTATTTTCTGTTCTGCACATATGCAAAATAATCTTCATTGAAAATGTATTTTTTTTCTCTTTTTTAATGTTGTGTGCATGCCAGTCCCAGAGATGAGTTGTTTTTCACAAAAACTGAGGCATTTTTGCCTTTCCCCAGCCTCCAGAAGCACTCTGCAGGCTTCAGAGGGGGTGGGGAATGGTAAAATGCTCCCATTTTTTCAAAAAATGGGCAAAAAACAGACTGTTTTTGACAAAAACAAGGCGTTTTTGCCTTCCCCCAGTCTTCAGAAGCACTCTGCAGGCTTCAGCGGGGCTGGGGAAGGGAAAAATGCCCCCGTTTTTGTGAAAAAATGGCCTTTTTTGCAAAAACAGGCATTTTTGCCTTCCCCCAGCCTCCAGACCACTCTTCAGGCTTCAGCAAGGCTGGGGGAAGGGAAAATGCCACAGTTTTTGCAAAAAAATGGCCCATTTTCTGCACATTTTTTGCATAAACAGGGGTGCTTTTGCCTTCCCCCAGCCCTGCTGAAGCCTGCTGAGTGTTTCTGGGGACCAGGGAGGACAAAAACTTTTTTCTTACTGGGTAGTTTGCAGGTGCTCCCTTAGCTCCGAAGCTGGAGCAACCCCACATCAAAACTTTTCGCCACTATTTCAGTGGGCATGACTTGGTGAGGGGGTCATGCGACTGAGTCTGTGTGTATGACATCAAGTTGGCCAACTCAGTCACATGGCCCCATGATCTAGCCATGCCCACTGAACCTGTAGTAAAAAAATTGAAACCCACCCCTGGGCAGCACTGTAGTTAGATTGCAGTTCTGCAGGCTAATTTATTTGATTCCCACTGGCTGAAAGTTGATTTAGCCTTCCATCCTTCTGGGGTCAGTAAAATGAAGACCCAGATTGTGGGGGCAATATGCTGACCTGAAAAATGCTTAGACGGGGCCGTAAAACACTATGAAGTGGAATATGTCTAAATGCCTTTGCTATACAAGTCAAAGTTTGTGATATGTAAATCAGCTGAGTTCTGCTTAATTATATTGGTGACTAGATTAGATATATTCATCTTATCTTAATGGATTATGTCAAAGTCTATTTAATCTAAGAACCATTTATCTTTTGCCAGAAATTTATGAATAGAGGTTTCCTTTTAGCCAAATCTCTTTGCAGAGAACAAGTTGCTACCAGGGCCAGATTTAGATGAAAAGAGGCCCTAGGCTATTCCACTTATGAGGCCCTTTTACCTCCCATTTTTAAGTTTGTAAATTACAGGAGAGAGAATAAAATACATCATTACTGTGATATATATCAATATATATAGCTGGCCTCCCGACGGAGGACGGCTCTGCTCTGCGGCAAAGGCAGCGAGGCCAGCCGCCTCCCCTGCTGCGATCAGCTGCCCGGCTCGGCCCCCTCGCCCTCACCTGCCTGGCTGCTGGGGGCTCCGCATCAACGGGGCGGCTACTGGGAGCGGCCCGCCTCTCGCCTGACCGCCAGTGCCGGGAACGTGGGCGGGCTCCCCAACTGTCGCGGCGCTGGAACGATCTTAACCAATACATTTTTATGTTTGTTTATTAGTCATATGCGTAGAATTTCTCCTTATTTTCGGTTCAGTGTTTTAGTGTTCACTGTTTTTAGAATAGTGTAATTTTAATTTTGCTAACAATTTGAATGTAGGCCCCTTTTGATCTTGAGGCCCTAGGCTGAAGCCTAGTTAGCCTATAGGAAAATCCGGCCCTGGTTGCTGCAGATGACTACTGACTATTATAATTGTGTGATTTTAGATATTTCTTCAGTTATTGCATAAATCTTTCCTAGCAGATATTTAAGTGGAGTCTTTGCTCGTGTTTCTTTTAAAGGAACACTTTGATCAAAAGTGTTTTTGGATAAAAATGCTTTAATAGCCAATTGTATGCTCTCTAGGAGCAATAGTAAACACATTTCTTTTTCTAGCACGAAATACAGAAGGAAAAAGAGCAAACTGAAATAGACCTGGACTTGTCTTATTCATATGCCTAGCGCCATTTGTGGCTGTGATCAAAAATAATAGAAGGGGTTCTTATATGGTTACATCATGTTTGGGATGTCATATTCTGGCAGAATTAGGAGAAGGATTTCAGGCTCTGTAGTCTACAGTTTTCATCTAGACACTTCAGTTAATGCTCGTTCTCAATATGACCCCATAAACCTAAAGATGGTAACCAGGCTTATAATTCAGTTTAAGTTCAGAAAGTCTCCCAGTGTCATCTAAATAACCAACCTATTAAAAAATGGCATGGTAGGCCTTCCTTTCCCTTTGATGAAGCAGCCCATATTTCTAGAAGCTAGACTATGAGTGTAGTAAGACTATACAAATATAGCCAAATATCACAATTAGCATCTTAAATTATGCAACTCATTGGTAAAATGTTTTGATAATACTGATTTACACATAAAGGTAGTTGTTAAGTGAATTTTGTTCCATTGTTAGATTAGATCAGGGGTGTCAAACTCATGTCATCGCGACGTCATGTGACATATTGGGACTTCCCCCCCTTTGCTGAATCGGGCATGGGTGTGGCCAGCATGTAACGCATCTGACCCGTGGGCAGCGAGTTTGACAGCCCTGGACTAGATAGAACAGGACAGTATACTGATGGAGGAGAAGTTTGTTTTACAATAGCATGATTCACATGGGTACGAGATTGGTCCTTTATTGTAAAATACATGAATCATCTGTGTTTTATATTGATGTCAAATATATATTTTAGGTCTATAGCAAAATTTGGATAATGTTAGAGGCTTCCATTATTGAATTCTTACCGCTCTTGCTCATAGATACAATATGAGTCTACTACAAAAAATTCAAAGCAGTATTGTATCTCAAAATACTTTTGATTAATAATTATGCAACTCATTGGTAAAATGTTTTGATAATACTGATTTACACATAAAGGTAGTTGTTCTGACCCCCTCCTCCATCCAGTAACCAAAGCCAAGAGACACTTAATGAGAATGTCCTTTAATAGCAAGACCAGACTCTCGGTGGCTGAAAGCCAAATAAACAAACAGATAAGGACCTTAGCAGCAAGTCTGACAAACCTTGGCAGCAATTCAGACAAACTCTGGCAGCAATCCAGCCTGCCAAGTTAGTTTCTCTTTAGTCAAAGCGTTGACTTCTGCAAGAAGGGCATGGCACAAGCAGTCTTTTTTATAG
Organism: Thamnophis elegans; assembly: GCF_009769535.1. NCBI lineage: Eukaryota > Metazoa > Chordata > Lepidosauria > Squamata > Natricidae > Thamnophis > Thamnophis elegans. The sequence continues at coordinate 27,250,344 of NC_045548.1, read as the reverse complement.
TCTAGAGAGGAGCCTTATGACTATCAGCTGAGCGTAATTACCTCCTGTAATTACATAATTGTTCTTGACGCCGATAGCTCTTCGACGGCGTGCATCCCGGAACAACTCACTGTTGGTTTCTGGATCACTCTCCCTTGTCTCCTCCCCACTGATCCAAGGCTCAAGTGCCACCTGGTGGACAACCAGTCTCTCTGCGCCCTGCTCGGAGTCGGAACCCTGTCCAGAGTCCTCCACATCCTGCAGGGCCGACTCATAGGGCCCCTCGCTGTCGGAGTCTGGTGGCAGCTCCAACAGCTCCTGCTGGGCCACAACAGGTAGTTATTAAGTGAATTTTGTTCCATTTTATGACCTTTTTAACCACAGATGGTAAGTGAATCACTGCAGTTGTTAAGTTAATAACATATTTGTTATGTGAATCTGACTTCCCCATTGACTTTGTCAGAAGATCACAAAAATGATCACATGGCCAGGACATGGCAAACTGTCAGTTGCTAAGCGTCTGAATTTTGATCATGTGACCACGATGCTGCAACAGTGGTAAGTGTGAAAAATGGTCATAAGTAACTTTTTTCAGTGCTATTATAACTTCTTATAGTCCCTAAAGAAAAGCCCATATTACCTGAAAAAAAAATTAAGATATATGCTCAAGTTTCTATTACATTTTTTTCATATATAGATATGGATTAGAACAGTTTTGGGGGCTTAATAATACATTATAATAAAAAAATGTTTCAGTATTAACATTCGCACGATACTAGATTAAGGTATCTTCTAAAAAGCCTACTTCATTTTCAATTTGTACAGTGGAACAAATAACTATGAATATCAAGGTGATATTTGGGGATTACTGGCCCTTAGAAGAATTAGGCTGAGTTTCTACACATTTTCCCAAAGGTGTGTCATAGCCTTCCTTAAATTCTTCCATTCCAAGACATGCATCTTGTAGCATTAAGGCATTGGTGATCTAAGTCTTGGACCAAGATTTGTTATGTATCCATGATTTGCCAATACCACAATTTTGAGCAATTGGAAAGGAGTCAGGTTTTTTTCTTCAGCTGGGTGGGTGTCAATGCAACTCTATTCTGGCAAGTAGTTTGTAATCCAAACTTGCTTTCAGTTTTTATATTTGTAGTCAAAATTGTATGTTGTTCCCAGGGGTGGGTTCTAACAGGCACCCCACCAGTTCCAGCGACTCAGGCCACCAAACCACTACCGGTTTGGCTGAACCAGTCTGAACTGGTTGGAACCCACCACTGGTTGTTCCTATAGATCCTGCCTATCTTGACAACTTTGCAATATTTCAGTTTGACATAAGAATTTGAGAGAAAATTGTTTTTTTCATGTTTTTGCCTAATTTTCTAATATTCTAGGTATATGAGAATGCTAAATAGATTCTAAGACAGAAAATTTTGCATAGTAAACAGCAAATGGATTTGAGCTAATTGTGACACATCAACATTTTGGTGAGGTTTCCAAATCTTTTCAACCCATTGTTTATGTCTGACCTTGAAACAACATAGAACATTCACCAGCATGTTTTAATGTTCTTCCCTTAGTGCTGCTAAAAGGAAGATGTTGCCCTTAGTGAGTGACTCTGTGCACGTGAAAGAATGAGTCATGTTGTCTTGCATTTTTCATTCTATTGTTGGTTGCACACTTTTTAGTGAATTAGCAAGATAGATTTATGAATTTTATATCCACTTACATTTGGCAGATTTGAAACAGGAAATTATTCTCAATATGGCAAAATTCTGTGCTGCTGCCAAAAGAATTAGCCAAATATTGACTCAAAGGTCCATCAACTGTTAATTCACATTATAAACATTATATTTGATATTTCCAGGCTGGTTAGCCCAATTCCCCTTTATTGGTAACTATGAAGAAATCACAGCACATACACACAGATAAGAATGCATATATCTGTTCATTTCTTCATGAAGTTTTGTACTCTACCAGTCTGGACAAGGACTGTAATACAGATTAATTCATTGAAATAATTTTTATGATTGAAATCTGATGATAGTCTGAATAACTTTTCATAATGAGAATTATGCACCAGGGAGTTGCCTTTTTGAAGTATGAATCATAATAGTCATTTCTTCATCAGCAAAGAAGATATATTTTAAGCCTTAGTTCCTAAGCAACTACTAAAAAGTAATGATTTAGGGCAGGGCTGTCAAACTCACGGCCCGCTGGCCACATCCATATCCAAGTTTAGCGAAGGGAGGGAAAGTCCCAATATGTCACAGGATGCTGCTGTGACGACACGAGTTTGACACCCCTGATTTAGGGGGATTAAATTTGTCATATAGGCTGATTGATTCTACCTCACCATTCACCAGAATGAAGTACTGCCTTGTTTCATTTAATTTCAGAGAATCAGCATATTCAGTGGAACAGGTCTCTTGACATGGAAATGAGATAGCTCCTTGACTATCTGAAGTCTGAATTTCTGAAAATATAAGAATAGATAAAGGAAGGACTGGGATAAAAAGCATAAATTCAGTGTACTGTTGAACATGGAATTTTAAGGGAAATAAAGATTTTTAAAGGGTATATTTATTCTTGCGAGCAATCATGCCACCATAATATGCTGCATATGTCTGGTTGAAGGCAAGCAGCAGAATGTGCATATGTCATTTCTGAAGGAAATACTAAGAATATAATTTGGAAAATCGGGGTGTTAGATGGAAATGCCAGATGGGCAACACACATTTAGCAATAGCAATAGCATTTTGACTTACATACCGCCCCATGGCATTGTACAGCATTCTCTGGGCAGTTTACAATGTAAGAATTATCTGCATATTGCTCCCAACAGTCTGGTCCTCGTTTTACCAACCCGGGAAGGATGAAAACTGAGTCAGCTTTGAGTCTTGTCACAATCAAATTCCAGGTGTGGACAGTGATTGCCTGCAATACTAAACTTTAACCACTCCTTTAGAAAGCTGTAGAAAATACAGTCTATGAAGTTTGGAATAGATTATGCTGCAAGAGGAATGGTGAAGTAAAAAAAAAAGACAGAGTATTTACTGCTAATAGCTCAATGCAAAAACCAGCTGGAAAGAAGCATGAATAAAATAGTTGCAGATTTAGACCTCAGTGAAATCTCCAGGACATAGCACCCCAGCATAGTTCTTAACTGTTATTATTTGTCTTGGGTCTTCTATAAAGATAGGCTTGCAGAACACTATTTTAATTTCCCACAATACCCTTACATAGCATTGCAAGAAATGGGATTCAGCTGGCTCCTTATAGGGCTACCAACTCTATGAAATTATTCGATTTCCATTTTCTTTTTAAATTATCAATATCCCCTAGGATAACGTTTTATTTTCCCCATTTTCTGCAACATAAATATTAAAATATCCATGTCTATTTCTACAGTTCTTTATCTCTAGTATCTATTTGCCTGTACAAAAATCCAATATATTGTGTCCTTATAATCTTCAGCAGCTGATCATAAACTATACTTGACAATGCAATGATTTCCTTTCATAAAACCAAACTAATAAAATGGATCAAAATTATGCTTAATATAAGACAAATAGATAATTACCTTAAGAAGCTTTCTGGGTCAGTTCAATCTGTCATTTAGAATTAAGAAAAATAGTTTTGAATATGGCTATTATCGAAAATTATTTCCATTAACTTCTCCATCGTTTGCTAAGCAGAGCAACTGACTATCCAAGCTGAAATGCTTTTTACTTCACTGAACCTGAATTACCTCACTAAAGCTTCACAATATAAAACCTGATATTAAAACCTGGAACTACCATCTGTTCCTTGGGAAAATAAGCTGAATCACAAACTTGTCAGGGCTTTCATCCTTGTCAACATTCTTTATTCAATCACAAGTCTCATGATTTAATGACAAATATTTTTGCTGCTAATATATTGCCCCTTAAGCACCTGCAGCAAGACATCCCACGCTGAAGATACTCTCAATCAGATACTCTTCTCTAATCAGTACTTCCTTTGGAGTTTTCCTGTCACTCAGGCAGACAGCTAATTAAGTAAGTTCTTCAAGGAGTCTCCCAAAACTAGACAGAAAAGGGGATGATGGAGTGGAAAGAGACTTATTTCAGTATGAAAGAGACAGAACTGATTTCTAAGAGTTAGGCAAGAAATAGTGTAACTTGGAAGAAGAATGCAAAGAAAATAAATGAATGGGATAGAAGCATGGAACACTCTTTTGTTATTTCAGTTCATGATAGCAATGAAGACATCATACGATAGTGATCTGAAGTCCCAAATCTATTGAGAACACTGTCTAGTACAGAAAGCTCTCCTAAGGGTACATGTAAAAACAAAATAGTATCTGAAAGCTGTGAATCAGTTTTTCCTGGCCAAAATATTTCCTCAAAATAACTTTTCATATTTTTTTAAATTCTCTATAGGAGAAAGATAAACTATTGCTGGAAGTTTGAATTCAACAGGAGTCCTTGTTAGATGAAACCTGCTAAAGAATATTGAATAATTAAGTAGCAACATAAAAGGTAAAGGTTCCCCTCACACATATGTGCCAGTCGTTCCCAACTATAGGGGGGCAGGGCTCATTATCTGTTTCAAAGCCAAAGAGCCCGCACTGTCCGAAGATGTTCTCCATGGTCATGTGTCCGGCATGACTAAATGGCAAAGGTGCACGGAATGCCGTTACCTTCCACCAAAGGTGGTCCCTATTTTTCTACTTGTATTTTTACATGCTTTTGAACTGCTAGGTTGGCAGAAGCTGGGACAAGTAACAGGAGCCCACCCCATTAAGCGGCGTTAGGGATTCGAACTGCTGAACTGCCAACCTTTTAATTGACAAGCTCAGCATCTCAGCCACTGAGTCTCCACGTCCCTCTAAATAGCAACATACCTATTATAAAGAAAAAAATTCTGCTAATATAGTTGCACTGGATGCACAGTACACTATCACAATATTATCAGCTAGCAGACATACATGATATGTGAAGAAAAAGTTAGATTTATTAAAAGATTAAGAAAGCTTCTTTCAGAAACAGATAAGAAAGAGGGAAAGGGATTCTTGTATCTTAAACTAATTTTACTAACATCTGTCTAGGCAAGAAATAAGTGAACTTAATATGTAAAACACATCCACTCATCTGCCTCCAATTGATCTCACTGATCCCCATTGATCAAAATGATTGCAATCATCACAAGTATTCATGTTAATTTTTTTTCTAGCACTTCAAAAGCAGTTTGGAAAGGGTGAATTTGAACAGAAAAACGCAACCTTCTAAGACTACTTTTAGAAGGGCAAGCATTGAAAAGAGCAACAGTAATCAGTGAATTTAATTCTCTTGCTCAGTGTAGGAAGACAAATGAAAAAAGATGGTGGCCCAGTTCTCATGTAGCCCATTGAGGGAAGGGAAACACCAAGGAAGATGTGGTACATTACTCATTAGTAGTAACTGTGAGCGGGATCTTGGAGTCCTAGTGGACATGAGCCAGCAGTATGCTGCAGCTGCCAAAAAAGTCAACACAGTTCTAGACTGCATAAGCAGAGGGATAGAATCAAGATCACGTGAAGTGTTAATACCATTTTATAATGCCTTGGTAAGGCCATATTGGAATACTGCATTCAGTTTTGGTTGCCATGATGTAAAAAAAGATGTTGAGACACTATTAAGAGTGCAGATAAGAACAACAAACATGATTAGGGATCTGGAGGCTAAAACATAAAGAATGGATGCTGGAATAGGATCTGTCGAGTTTAATGAAAAGAAGGACTTGGGAAAACATGATCGCAATGTTCCAATATCTCAGGGGCTGCCATAAAGAAGAACTATTTTCCACCTGAGGGCAGGACAAGAAGCAATGGATGGAATCTAGTCAAAGAGAGAAGCAACCTAGGGAAAATTCCTGACAGATTAATCAGTAGAACAATTTGCCACCAGAGGTTGTAAATGCTCTACCACTGGAAGTTCTAAAGAAGAGATTACCTATATCTTGTTATTTGGTTACTTATTCTGTAAATTTGAATAATGAAGGACAGGTCTTCACTTTCAGGAACATCTAAAGGTTAAACATTCCAAAGTCCTATAATCTCTTTTATGACTTTGTTTCCAGTTATAAGACATTTGCAATGGTCTTCCTTGAGTTTGTTTTAGAGTGTCTGAATCCTTCATAAAATATGTGGCCTTGAACTGGACACTGATTGAACATGGAGTTGGGTCAAAGAACAATAAAGGGGAACATTAAGAAACATTACTTCAGTTGATGTAGCCAAAAATTATTTCCCTTTCCCATCAAATTTGTGACATTTAAAAATGCAAGTATACATACATTTTTGGAGAGAGATGTTACTTATCTTTTACCAAAATGATTTATCAATAAAAATTTAACTGACAATCATTCTGGATAAAAACAAACAAGTTATTTCAAATATTAATATAATTAATGTCACATTAGCTGTACTCACAGATTTCTTGATGCAAAAAGTCTAATCTTCAAATAGTACACACTGTTCTCCAAATAATGTCTGCGCTTCTCCTGGTGCTTCAGAATGCCTCAAAAGTCTTTCGAGGCATTGTGAGAACAGCACACACTATTTGAAGAACAGAATATGCATTTGGGGAATGGTACACTCGGCTTTCAAAAAGACCTGGCAGTGAGCAAGTGCCTGCATTGGGTGA